>NW_026364965.1:0-303 GCF_001194135.2 Octopus bimaculoides | reverse complement strand
TTCATGCATTCTTAAATACACACATATACATACAGACAGACAGACAGATATGCATATACATATACATATATTTGTACATACACACATATATACATACATACACGTTCAAACAAATACAGCTAATATATATACATATATATATAAGCATATATCATATATATGTATGTGTATATGTGTGTGTGTATAGATATGTACTTGTACATATTTGTATACAAAGATATTTATATCATATATAAATGTATACACACGCGCACAAATAATCGCTCTCTCACACACACACACACCCACATATATATATATATA
>NW_026364964.1:0-280 GCF_001194135.2 Octopus bimaculoides | reverse complement strand
CTTGTTTGTCCCCTCTGTGTGTAGCCCCTTGTGGGCAACAAAGAAACAAGAATCGTTAGCGCGCCAGGGAAAATGCTTAGCGACATTTCGTCCGTATTTACGTTCTGAGATCAAATACCGACGAAATCGACTTTGCTTTTCATCCATTCAGGTTCGATAAATAAAGTACCAGTTACGCACTGGGGTCGATGTAATCGACTAGTCCCCTCCCCCATAAGCTTCGGGCCTTGTGCCTATAACAGAAAGGATTATTATTATTATTATTGTTGATGTAGTTGTT
>NW_026364963.1:0-335 GCF_001194135.2 Octopus bimaculoides | reverse complement strand
TTTTTTTTTTTTTTTTGCGTTCAATAGCTTGCTTGTAATAGTCCGTTTCGGAATTGTTATTGTTCAAATCAAAGTTATCAATACAGACGCAGCTTGGCAAATAAACTTCGTGTATAGACGACGCAGCAGTTTCTTTCTCTTTTTTATTTCTCTCCTTCTGTTGTTTTGTCGCTGTCGTTGATACTGCTCTGCTTACTTCTGTTCGTTTTTTAGCTGAACAGTTTTCTCAGAATAATGTCCTAAAGTCATACTTTATTTTTTTGAATAGATAAAAATTTTCCGCATTTATAAGGGAGGATTCTGGCAAAGTAGGTTTGTCATTGACAAGCAATGAC
>NW_026364962.1:0-238 GCF_001194135.2 Octopus bimaculoides | reverse complement strand
TATATATATATAAATATATATATGTATATGTATGTATATATGTATGTATGTATGTGTATGTGTTTATACGTACGTGCATGTCTGTGTGTGTGTGTGTCTGCATGTATGTATATGCATGTATAGATGTACGTGTATATTAGGTGTTTATGTGTGGGTGTATATAAATATACATCATAATGAGTCATACCAGTGTACAAAGTATTTTTAATACACATTGATTAGACACAACTACAACATC
>NW_026364961.1:0-497 GCF_001194135.2 Octopus bimaculoides | reverse complement strand
GTGGCAATTATTCGGTTGCCATAATAAAACTCATTGAAAGACATGTGTGTGTGTTTATGTATAAATTAATGCGTATAGATAATTTTCTTTTACATTTTTATAAAATTTTCTTTCGTCATTAGGTAAGTGTAATTTACGTTTCGTATCTCCTTGCATGTTGCGATATTTCGCATCTTTCCTACTCCCATTAATGAAAAGAGACACGAGGTTTTTGTTTAGTGTTTCTAGGGCTTTTTACAATGTTGAATTTTCGCACACTGCTGAATTTCGTGGTCTTTCATTGTGTGTATTCATATATATGCATCTATGTTCAATGTGCGCGCTCGTGTGTGCAGGAGACGTAGTATTTTAATGTACGGAGTGAGTGAGTGTCAATTATTTTCACGAAATTGTCGAGTAGCCTTATAAAGCAGCTGATTTGCCTTCGACAGCGTAATGGTCTGAAACCCTGGCCATATGTAACGATATGTGTTCTCTTAGTTAAATAATTTGAAACC
>NW_026364960.1:0-279 GCF_001194135.2 Octopus bimaculoides | reverse complement strand
AAAAGAGAGAGGGTTTGAACATGGGGGTGGGTCGGCGGATGGGATAGGAGTGAGTTGCAAAGAAAAGACAATAAGAAGCGTATGAAAGCAACAATGAAGATATCGGGGTAGATGGGGTGTTGGAACTGGACTGGGTGGAAAGGAAGTAGATTTGGTTAAATCCACATAAATCGGTGAAGAGATTACGGAGAAGTAAAGTTGGATAGGTGGTTGGATGAGCGCGCATGCAAGCCTATATATATATATACGTACACACACACACACACACACACACACACA
>NW_026364957.1:0-266 GCF_001194135.2 Octopus bimaculoides | reverse complement strand
ATATATATATATATATATATATATACATATATATACACACATATATATTTGTATAAATCTAAGCGCATACATACGCATTAAGAGACGTACAATACACAATACGATTTGAAGAGGATATTTCATGAATGAAATATCCTGCAGCACAAGCATTATGTCTATACGTGCGTATTACATGCAGAGACACACACACGCACACACACACACACACTCACACGTACACACACGCTTTTACACATATAAATGCACACACGCCAATACATATATAT
>NW_026364956.1:0-684 GCF_001194135.2 Octopus bimaculoides | reverse complement strand
ATCCTTTTGTTTTTATATATTTACATATACACACGCTAATACACGGCTTACAATACCCAATCCTGTTCATGCAATGACTGGGGCAAACTAATAGGTATACAGCACTTACTCGGTATTACCTGTATTCTCCTGGGTTTGGTTAAATCCAATACCCTCCTCAACCTTATATATATATATATATATATATATATATATATGTGTGTGTGTGTGTGTGTGTGCGTGTGTATGTGTGTGTGTGTGTGTGTGTGTGTGTGTGTGTGTATATAGGGAGAATTCACATAAAAACAAAAGACGAAGACGGGTGGTGTAGAAAACAAATATAATGCTCGGGAATTCAAAGAAGTCTTTAACGTTTCGAGCCTACTCTCTTCCACAGAAATATATGTATGTATGTATATACATGTACAGAAGTAGCTTGATCAAATTCTACAGCTCTGTAAATAGGTTCAGAAGATGTTGAGAAGGAAGTCGACAATGGGGATTTGCATTCCTATGCGATCAGGAGACAAAAGTAGCGTCACAATTGCAGTCAACAACGTCAATTGTGCTTACTACTCCTAACGATCAATGAGAGAACTGACCTTGGCCTTGCAAAGAACAAGTTCATCATGTTCTGTTTTTAATTACTGATAGAAATAATAATAATAATAATTTTCTTATGGTTTCTTAAACATTCACTTGAAC
>NW_026364955.1:0-395 GCF_001194135.2 Octopus bimaculoides | reverse complement strand
TCGTTAAATAAGTTCCTTCTTGAATAAAGGTCCGTTAAGGGGAGACAACCTCTCATAATACTATAAATAATATTAATAATTTTATTGATAAGTTATAAACAATCCTCTATTACAATGGAAATCTATACTATATTATCTCTAGAAGCTTTTGCAAAAAACACAGCTGCTATTGGTAAATTATACATTGATATGGCCTGCCTTAAGACATAATATTATACTATAATGTACTATAAATTATAAACAATCCTCTATTATAATGGAAATCTATACTATATTATCTCTAGAAGCTATTGTAAAAACCACGACTGCTATTGGTAAATTATACATTAATATGGCCTGCCTTAAAACCTAATATTATACTATAATGTACTATAAATTATAAACAATCCTCTATT
>NW_026364954.1:0-239 GCF_001194135.2 Octopus bimaculoides | reverse complement strand
GTCATATATTAATATATTAATTAATATCGATTAATTATCAGGGGGCCAAGATAGATAAATAGATACATAGATAGATAGATAGATAGATAGATATAAGTTTGTGTGGTGAGAGAAAGGATGACAGACATGGAGAGGATGAATATTTTTGAAAGCCGGCATCACCAAAATAATACATATACATAAAATATACACACACACACACACACAAATGTACATATAACCAAACGATATATATATAT
>NW_026364953.1:0-393 GCF_001194135.2 Octopus bimaculoides | reverse complement strand
GTGTGTGTGTGTGTGTGTGTGTGAGTGAGTGAGTTTGTATGCTCTGGCTGTATCTGTATGTATTTTCGTGTGTATGTGTGTATATATGTGTATATGTGTATGTATAAAATATGCGTGAAGCTATTTATGTGTGTGCGTTTTAGTGTGCGTGTATCTTTGAGTATTTGTTTGTATGTGTTTGTGAGACTGTGTGTATGTATGTATGTATGTATGTATGTATGTATGTATTATATTATGTATATATGTATATATGTATGTATGAATGTATGCATAAATGTTTGTATGTATGCATGTATGTATATTATGTATGTATATGTATGTAAGTATGTATGTATAAATGTATATATGAATGTACGTATATTATGTATGTATATATGTGTACTTGTATGCAGG
>NW_026364952.1:0-593 GCF_001194135.2 Octopus bimaculoides | reverse complement strand
TTTTTTTTTTCCGATGTTGAATCTCAGTTTGACGATATTCTGCTACATTTTTACTTCCATTCCTGATTGTTCTACTTAAAACATTTCCAAAGAATTCCAAATCGTTCGAAGGGATTTTTGTCACTTGAATCTCGACTATTTATTTTGTTTCTTGATGTCATTAAATGGTTTTTTATACATTTAAAAAAAAATTACCTATTGCACGAATTTTATTTTTTAACTTTCGTTTTGATCGGCAAATTCAATCTTTGAATAAGGACTTAATAAAAATAACGTTTGTCGATTTATTTATTCTGTGGATAAAATGTATGAGGATGAATTGAATGACGAGATATTTGGCATAACGATTAATTCAATTGATTATATATATACCTTGCCTGAAATTTAACTGAAGATAAGGTTCCTTCGCGATTAAATCATCGGGTGATGAAAATACCAAGAGATGAAATTACAAGGGATAAAATTACCAGTCGATGAATTTTCCAAGCGATCGCATTACCAGGAGATGAAGTTACTAGACGATCTGAACACCAGACGATAAAATTAGCAAGGAATGAAATTGCCAGGAGATGATATTAATGGTGATGTAATTA
>NW_026364951.1:0-283 GCF_001194135.2 Octopus bimaculoides | reverse complement strand
AACAACAGACGAGGACAGGTGGTGTAAATAACAAAAGTTATATATATATACATACATACATGTATATGTATATGTTTGTGTGTCAGTGTCTCCCTACCATCGCTTCATAACCAATGTTGGTTTGTGTACGTTTCAACCATCTAGTGGTTCGGCAAAAGATACCAATAGAATAGGTACTAGGCTTACAAAGAATAAGTCCTGGGATCGATTCGTTCGACTACAGGCCGTGCTCGAGCATGGCCGCAGTCAAATGACTGAAACAAGTAAAAGAGTAATATATATA
>NW_026364950.1:0-233 GCF_001194135.2 Octopus bimaculoides | reverse complement strand
TGAGGAAGAGTGCTCAACACCGCATTGGTGGATGAAATTTCCTTAGCTGTGCATTAAGGCTACCATTGGTTTCATGTTAAGATAATATTTTAATATCATCATTTTTCAAGCCTATCACATGGAGGAATAGTTTTCGTCTCCATTTTGAATGGTGCTTTAATCTGCAACATTCTGCTATCATTACGACTATTACGTAATTCTGAGCACTGAGAAACAGGTGTCGGACCTGAAAT
>NW_026364949.1:0-503 GCF_001194135.2 Octopus bimaculoides | reverse complement strand
TATTATTATTATTATTATTATTATTATTATTATTATTATTATTAAGTGATGAGCTGACAGAATCATTAACATGCTGGGTGAAATGCTTAGCAACATTTCATTTGTCTTTATGTTCTGAGTTCAAATTCCACCACAATCGACTTGAAATTTCATCCTTTTGGAGTCAATAAAATAAGTATCAGTTGAACACTGGGGTTGATGTAACTAACTTACCCTTGCCCTCGAAATTTCTGGCCTTGTACCACAATGTGAAACCTGAAGGTGGCAAACTGATAGAACCATTTGCTTGACAGGTAAAATGCTTAGTAGCGTTTTATCTGTCTTTATGTACTGAATTCAAATTCTTGCAAGATCGACTTTGCCTTTCATCCTTTCGAGGTCGATAAAATAAGTACCAGCTAAGCACTGGGGTCAATGTAATTTGTTTACCCCTTCCCACAAAATTGCTGTCCCTGTGCCAAATTTGAAACCATTATTATTATTATTATTATTATTATTATTAT
>NW_026364948.1:0-372 GCF_001194135.2 Octopus bimaculoides | reverse complement strand
TGTTGTGTAGGTGGATTGGGTGGGATTGTGTGGTGTGTGTGTTTATGAATAAATGAGTTGTAGGGGTATTTGGTCCTGTATGGGATGCTGTGAAATTGTTCTCTTTGTCTAGTTGAGGGAGTTGTAGTTCTGAAAGTTGAATTCCTGTGTTGAGGTGTCGGAAGGATGCCCTGTCTGTTTGTAGCTTTTGGAGGGAAAGAATTGAAATAATAGTCGTTATTATTGTTATTAATATTATTATTATTATACCTAATCCTGGGGTGTTTTTTACTGGTGTTTCTTATTATTGGATGGTTGTTACTGGTATTTCTTAATAATGGTGGGTTCCTGTTGTGAGGTATATATATATATATATATATATATATATATATA
>NW_026364947.1:0-224 GCF_001194135.2 Octopus bimaculoides | reverse complement strand
AGGGACCAATATACTGAACATATATGAGCAGAAGACTAAGCATGGATATATTAGTAGAAAGCTCTAAGATGATAGTAACATTGATCATTAAAGCAGTTTATCATGGACGAATAGCCAGATTACTACTTCCCACTTTGAAGGGTATGTGTGTGCAATCCAGGAACAGGAAATATTAACCAAGTACCTGATGCACAAAAGGGACAGAGATGCAGGTAAAGCTGTAA
>NW_026364946.1:0-281 GCF_001194135.2 Octopus bimaculoides | reverse complement strand
GTCTCTGTCTCTCTGTCTCTGTCTCTCTGTCTCTGTCTCTCTCTCTCTCTAAGCCTTCCACTTTATCTTTGCCTACCATACATTGTTTCACTTTCTATCTGCACTTCTCTCTCTCTCTCTCTGTCTTTTGTTTTCATTCTCTCTTTCGGTCTCTCTATATACCACACAATTGTTTGTCTTTATCCTCACCCCTCATCTCTTTTATTTAGATCCACTCTCTTTCTTTTTCCCTTCCTTTCATTTTATTTTATTGTATTCTCACTTGCTCTCTCTCTCTCTCT
>NW_026364945.1:0-201 GCF_001194135.2 Octopus bimaculoides | reverse complement strand
TACCACTAGAATGAAACTACTCTTCAAGTACTGTTCTCTCTTTTTTCAGCTCATCACATTCTTTACCACTTCATACTATAAATATCCGCCTATGGATATAATAATAGATAAGTTTATTTTTTTCTGTCTCCGATGAAGGGAAGTACTGGTCCTTCGCAGAAACAGCTGTAAGACTCTATCCATAAAATTCTTCAACCTTAC
>NW_026364944.1:0-271 GCF_001194135.2 Octopus bimaculoides | reverse complement strand
ATCATCTTCATCGCCATCACCACTACCGCCAACACCAACACACCATCACCACCACCGCTATCAGCACCTACTCCACCAGCACCGCCACCATCATCATCATCATCATCATCATCATCAACTACAGCAACAGCAATACTACCAGTAGCATCTATATGTCATCATTTTTACCATTATTATTATTATTGTTCATGATAATAATGTAGAGTTTGCTTTGTTATTAAGCATTGGCGTAAAATCTAATACTATTTTGTTGCTTTCCTCTTCCAATTAT
>NW_026364943.1:0-362 GCF_001194135.2 Octopus bimaculoides | reverse complement strand
TACATACATACATAGATCTATATACATATATACACCTATATATATATATACGCCTATATACATACATACACCGATCTATATATACACACACACACCTATAAATATGTATATATATACATGTATATATATATATATATATATACACACGTATATATTTATATATATATATATATACATATTTATAGGTGTGTGTGTGTGTATATATAGATCGGTGTATGTATATAGGTGTATATATAGGTATATATATATATATATATATATAGGTGTGTGTGTGTGTATATAGATCGCTGTATGTATGTATAGGTGTATATATAGGTATATGTATGTATATAGGTATATATATATATATATATATATATATA
>NW_026364942.1:0-362 GCF_001194135.2 Octopus bimaculoides | reverse complement strand
AAGATTAAACCTGATAGATAATATGTACTATATGTACACACACACACACACAAACACACTCACACATACACACACGCATATGGACATAGATCAAGCACATAAAGATATATACACATAATACATTTACGTACAGGGATGTATACATGCATAAAGAAAACCCGCAAACAAATAAAATTGTATATTATATATAGATAGGCGCAGGAGTGGCTTTGTGGTAAGAAGCTTGCTTTTCAACCACATGGTTTCGGGTTCAGTCTTCTATTAAATTTTGTGAGTGGATTTGGTAGACGGAAACTGAAAGAAGCTTGTCGCATATATATATATACATATACACACACACACGCACACACACACACACACAC
>NW_026364941.1:0-313 GCF_001194135.2 Octopus bimaculoides | reverse complement strand
GGAACTTACATACCATGTACAGAAAACTTTTTTACCACTTCTATACACCATTTCCTCGAATAATGGAACTGCAACAGCAATATCTTTATATATTTTATATTTTTATTTCTACTTTCATTCTCTTATTTCCCTCTATATTCCCTATCTCTCTCTTCTTTTCCATAATAATTCCTTATTTCGAAATCAAATATCTACTTACCCATCTCACATCGTCTCTGATGAAGACATATCCATAATATCTCAGAAAAAACTGCAAGAATATGTCTATATCTTTTTCCTTATAAATGTCCTGAAAACTCCTCACAGCCTTGGC
>NW_026364940.1:0-329 GCF_001194135.2 Octopus bimaculoides | reverse complement strand
GTTGCTCATCTATATTCTACTCCCCCGCCCTTTTTCTCCCTCTACCACTCTTTCTCCCTACCCCTCGCTGGCCACATGTGTCCAGCTACTAATTCTTTTCATATCTTGGCCTCGCCAATGACACACGATCATTCTTCGTCCCGCTTCCTTCCTGTTCGTTGCTTCACAGCGTTCAGTATGCACATATTTTTTCACGTCTGGCCGTATAGCCTTTTTTGTTTGTTTTCACTGTTTCGATTTCCTGTCTTGTTGTCTATCCGCCACTACATTCCCCCATGATACAAATTTAATTTGTGGTCCGTGGGAAGAGCCATTCTAACGATGCGTCC
>NW_026364938.1:0-393 GCF_001194135.2 Octopus bimaculoides | reverse complement strand
TATTGTCATCATCATTCTATTAGTTAATAAGTATATATATATTGAGTCTGTGTGTGTTTTGCATGTATCTCCATGCGTCTGCCTTTTATATATATATATATACATATATGTGCGTGTGTGTGTGTGTGTGTGTATACGTGTGTGTGTACATAGGTGTACATATATGTGTTTTTGAAAGTACGAGAGTGTATGTGTGTACGTGTGCATGTGTGTATATGTGCGTATTTCAGGTTCTCTGTCCTTGTCTCTTCGTCCATGTTAGTCCTCCATTAAACAGGTCTGCTAAGCTACAAGTATCACCATAGCAACACAGCTGTACAAGTGTTGTGTCAATGTGCTTTTAAACAGACCACAGTAAATATAGGAATTGTGAACAGTTAACAGTTCTGTTGG
>NW_026364937.1:0-413 GCF_001194135.2 Octopus bimaculoides | reverse complement strand
ATATATATATATATATATATATAATATACATCTATATAGGCTTGATAAGTGTTGATGCAGGAAACTCTTCGCCTTTCAGTCTCTCTTTGCTTCTGCTAAATATTAATATTTAACTATCTATCTATCTATCTATATATATATATATATCATCATCATCATCATTTAACGTTTGCTTTCTATGCTATCCTGGGTTGGACGATTTGACTGGGGACTGGCAAACCAGATGGCTACACCAGACTCCAATCTGATCTGGCAGAGCTTCTACAGCTGGATGCCCTTCCAAACGCCAACCACACCGAATATATATATTGTCATCATCATCATTTTCATGTCCAGTTTTCTATGCTTGCTTTGCACGGGTTAGACAGAATAAGCTGAAGTAGATTTCTACAACTGGAGGATCTTTCATTCAA
>NW_026364936.1:0-252 GCF_001194135.2 Octopus bimaculoides | reverse complement strand
GTATGTGTGTGTGTAGTAAATTTATGAATGAATAAATTTTCAATATATGAAAATCATAATTATAAGTGATAATGATGATCGTGATGATCATGATGACCATGATCATGCTCATGATGATGATCATGATGATAATGATGATGATTGAAGTGGAAGCTAAGATTAATGGTGAGTAGGATGAAGACGTAGTATTTGATGATGACAAAGCCAGTGAGGAAACACACATACATGCATGCACACTTGTTCACACCTATA
>NW_026364935.1:0-267 GCF_001194135.2 Octopus bimaculoides | reverse complement strand
ACACACACACACACACACACACAAACACACACACACACGTACACACATAAGTTTGTGCAGTTAAGAAACACGCTTTGCTATCCGACTGGTAGCGGGTTCAGTACACTGCACAGGCACTTGGGCAAGCATCGACTACAATAACTTCAGGTCGACCAATTCCTTTGAAACGAATTTGGTAAACTATCACACGCACGCGCATCAGTGCATATCTATGTGCGTACGTGTGTCCGTACATAAATACCTTTGTACATATGCATATATATATAT
>NW_026364934.1:0-250 GCF_001194135.2 Octopus bimaculoides | reverse complement strand
ATGTATGTATATACGTATGTATATATATATATGTGTGTGTGTGTGTGTGTATGTGTGCTAAGGTGCATGGTTTTATTTGTATCTCTATGTATATGTGCGTTCCTATATATGATAAGGTGTATACGTATGTACCATGCACGATTAGTCTGTATAAAAGCGCGTGTAGTTTTAGAGAAAGACCGAGATACGTACGTTATGCCAAACATATATATGTGTATGTGCGTGTATATATATATATATATATATATAT
>NW_026364933.1:0-639 GCF_001194135.2 Octopus bimaculoides | reverse complement strand
TATATATACACACATATATATATGCATGTGTGTATGTGTATGTGTGTGTTAATTTTCGGCTTTTCAAAATCTTTTCCAATATTCCAAGAATAACAACTAAAAGCATTACTAATGAGCAAATTGAATACTAATAGCAGTGTTGAATTTATAGAATTATTTTGACAGGGATTGCAAAATTTTGTCTGGCTGCTTATTCAACTGAAAGAATTTGAATAAGCATTGCCTTAAGAAAGCTGTCCAACCCATGACAGCATGGAAAATTACACATGAAGCAATGATGGTGATGTGTGCATATGCATGTGGTTTCAAATGAGCACAGGGAAAAGTTCTTAATACATAATGTAGGGGGTGGTTGTATTTATTTGGCTCAGCAATATGTTGTTATTTATGCTTCACATTTATATTCATTCAAATAATTGTTTTAGCACATGCATGCACATACACACGTGCACACACACATGCACACATACACATGTACATACTCATGCACAAATATGAAATGGATGTGTTTTGGTCTCATTGGAAAAGACTAACTGAAGAATATTTTTCTCAGTTGGCAAAACTAAGACATTTTCTGTGAGTCAGATTGTTGATATTCATAACTCTTATCAGAACATTAAATATATATCATACACATAT
>NW_026364932.1:0-504 GCF_001194135.2 Octopus bimaculoides | reverse complement strand
GGTGGGGGTGGTTGACTCCACCACATCGCTTGATAACCGGTATTACTTTGTTCACATTCCACTAACTTAACAGTTTAGCATAAGGCACCGATACAATACGTACAAGACTTGGAAAACTATACGAACTGCGGTCGATCTGTTCCACTAGAAGTTTTCAGTGTGGTACTCCAGTATGGCTCGCAATGCAAGTCAATAACATAAGGGAAAGGCAAACGATACATACATACATATATACATACATACATACATACGTGTATATGTGTGGGCGCGTGTGTATGTGTTGTGTGTACATAGGTGAGTATCTTTATATATATATTCTTTTATTTGTTTCAATCATTTGACTGCGGGTATGCTAGAGTTCCGCCTTTCATCGAAGAAATCGATCCTAGGACCTATTCTCTGTAAGCCTAGTACTCATTCTATCTGTCTCCCTAGCCGAACAGCTAAGTTATGGGGGACTTAAACACATCAACATCGGTTGGTGGGAGGACAAACACAGGCACA
>NW_026364931.1:0-281 GCF_001194135.2 Octopus bimaculoides | reverse complement strand
TATATGTATGTATATATATATATATGTGTGTATATATGTATGTATATATAGATACATAGATACATATATATATATATATATACATTACCTATATATATATATATATATATATATTTATATATCTATACATATATATATGTGTGTGTAAGTATATGTATATGTAAGTATATGTTTATATGTATATGTAAGTATATGTTTATATGTATATGTATATATATATGTATGTATATGTATACATATATATATATGTCTGTATATCTATACACATATATATATATATA
>NW_026364930.1:0-303 GCF_001194135.2 Octopus bimaculoides | reverse complement strand
CAAAATACAACAATGATAATAATAAAAGAATGTATATATCAACCAACAATGCTTTTACTTATTAAATTTTTCTATATGTGACAGTGGATTTTCATCGATGAGTTCATGAACCTTGGTTCTTTTCCCTAAAATTATATATATATATATATATATATATATATGACGAGTAGCTATATATATATATGTATATATGAAGATATGTATGATATATGTATGTATATATCTATGTATGTATGATGTATGCCTGTATGAATATACATTATGTATATATGTATGATGTATGTATACATATATACATATATA
>NW_026364929.1:0-520 GCF_001194135.2 Octopus bimaculoides | reverse complement strand
ATATATATATATATATATATATATATATATATATATATACATATGCATGCTGCTGTTTTATGCATACAAACACATATATACATACATACAGATATAGATACATAACTGCATACATACACACACAGAAATATATGTCATATCGAGAATATATATATTTTTTGCATATATATGCACGTATATATGTTGAACATAGGCGCGCGCGCACACACACACACACGCATATGCATACACATACACATACACATACACACATACAAATACACACGTTCATGTGCACGCACATACACGCAGTGTATGCGTATATGTATAAACAGAGAGCTACAAAGATATATATGCATGTATATATGTAGAGTTAGAACTATCTACATACATAGGTATATACACACCCACCCACACCCACACCCACCCACACACACATATATATATTTATATATCTATATCTATATCTATATATGTATGTATATATACGTATATATATAAATACTTATACATATATATATATATATATATATATATATAT
>NW_026364928.1:0-715 GCF_001194135.2 Octopus bimaculoides | reverse complement strand
ATTACGAAACCGGTATGCTTTTGAATCTCTGTAACAACTCACAATAATGACTTCATTCCTACCTCAGTTCATCTAATTGTATATACCTATCGTTACTTTTCATAAAAAGCCTTTACTTTTTTTGATTTCCAATCTGCATTTTCGGTTATTTTTCTGATTACTTTCCCCTTACATTTCCATGTGTAGTTTCTATTTTGTTTTTGTAACATATCTCTATTATATATATGTATATATATATATGTCCCCCGATCCCTTATCTAAGGAAACTAGGGATAGATGAGTGGTTAGTGGCGATTGGCAATGAGTAAAGTGAAGAATTCCGGGTAGAGGTAGGGGTCCACAAAGGTTCTGTCCTCAGCCCCCTCCTATTTATCATAGTCCTCCAGGCAATAACACAGAAATTCAAGATAGGATGCCCCTGGGAGCTCCTCTATGCTGATGACCTTGCCCTAATTGCTGAGTCACTATCAGAACTAGAGGAGAAGTTTCAGGTGTAGAAGCAAGGACTACAATCGAAGAGCCTTAGAGTCAACCTAGCTAAGATCAAAGTCCTAATAAGTAGGAAGGTAGACAAAACACAAACCTCTTCAGGTAGATGGCCCTGCTCGATCTGTAGAAAAGGCGTAAGTAGAAATTCTATAAGATGTACCCAGTGTAA
The DNA here is from genome assembly GCF_001194135.2 of Octopus bimaculoides. NCBI lineage: Eukaryota > Metazoa > Mollusca > Cephalopoda > Octopoda > Octopodidae > Octopus > Octopus bimaculoides. The sequence continues at coordinate 57 of NW_026364928.1, read as the reverse complement.
GCTATGGACATAAGGGGTGCAGCAATATCAAAGGAAGGCTAACTAGCAAGATAGTTT
>NW_026364927.1:0-323 GCF_001194135.2 Octopus bimaculoides | reverse complement strand
TCGCCTTAACATTTTCGGATATATTAATTTCAATGATATTTTCTGTATCTAAACAGAAACAATTGTCGGCTTTTTAAGGGAAATTCTACAATCAAAAAAGTGATTTTCCCTTTACGTATTTTTGTTGTCCAATACTCTGAATTTCTCAAATTCTCCTAAATATATGGATCTTCTTCTCAGAAAGGAAGAAGCTAATTCGAAGACTACAGATCCAATCCATCAATGGAACTGTAAAAATTTGTAAAACTTTCCAGAAGTTTATCATTTAAATAAATATGAACATGTCTAGATATGCAACTATATACATGAGAATACATACATAA
>NW_026364926.1:0-298 GCF_001194135.2 Octopus bimaculoides | reverse complement strand
TAATAGTGGAGTTGGAATGGTTGAGAGGGGTGGCGACCAACAGTATTGCTGGTGGGGATGGGGACAGTCTACCCTGAGTGACACTTTTATGAGGCAGGCACTTTTGGGTCTGCTGTATAAACCTGTTTAGGCTTGGGGGCCCAGAATTGGAGGAATGGTAGAAAAGTAAGGGCTCCTTCCAAATGGATGATACATTTACTAGCCTCTTCTCTGGTGGCCACAGTGATGATAGTTGAAGGTTGCTTTTATCACTGTTGTTGTTGTTGTTGTTGTTGTTGGCACTCCATCGCTTACAACG
>NW_026364925.1:0-603 GCF_001194135.2 Octopus bimaculoides | reverse complement strand
GCATTTATAAATACTTATTACTATTTATTCCTCAAGTTCTCTTTGTGATACTGATATTCTGATACTTGTGTTTGTTTTCGTTTTTTGTTATTTATATTTTCTTCTTCACAAGATTTCATCACAGGAAATGGTTTTCGTCTATAATCTTAATACTGATTACTTTTTCTCATATTTCCTTTTTAATTTTCGTCTGCATATTTTTTTGTCTTATATTTTCCTTTAGTTTTGACACTTTAAGGCAGTTGAAAGGAAACAAAATATTTTATTAGTATCGATTTTTCATCATAACTACCAGCTCACATCAGTCAATATATTCCTAAATATAGATAACGACGGAAAATTCTCAAACAACCAAACTGATTTTCTATTATCTTTTCTGAAGCCTGTTATTTCCTATTTTTCTCATTTTTACCACGATTCATTCACTATTTCTTGGCAATGTCACAAATTATTATATGATAATTTTGGGAATTTTACACTCGCGCACGTGCCTAGCTACACATGCAAAAAACGTTTGTAAACATAAAAAGATGCAAAGAAAACTCACCATATTCAACTTCTGCGCTATTACAAATTATTTTATACACGAATTTACTATATTAT
>NW_026364924.1:0-239 GCF_001194135.2 Octopus bimaculoides | reverse complement strand
TCGACTTTACCTTTCATCCTTTCAGGGTCGATAAAATAAGTACCAGGTGAACACTGGGGTTGATTTAATCAACTTAGTCCCTTCTCCCCGAAATTGCTGGCCTTGTGCCAAAATATGAAACCAAAGTTTCCTTCACAGTAAACTGTTTAGCGATTGGAGGAATAGGCCATCAGATGTTGAAATAGATGGCTCCAACATAATTCAACTTCCTGACCATGCAAGTATGGAATTAGGATAGA
>NW_026364923.1:0-903 GCF_001194135.2 Octopus bimaculoides | reverse complement strand
CTCAATCAAATACAGAAAGAACTGTGAAGTAACCTGTATTCTTTTGTTCACCAGCACACGTATGGTCAAGAATAAACAAGAATCAACCTAACACGATGTAGCCATCACAGTACGAGGACTTTCGTTCATGATTATATATCCATGAAGGAGTTTTGAATTTATCCAGTTGCATCTCAGTAACATGTGCTTATACAGAATAATATTCAGCACTGAATATATTCTAATTATTTATAATATAATATAGGATAAATTCTTTATAAGAATTTATCAAGTAGTCAGCGTGAAAAAACCTCAAAATGAAAAAATAACGAAAAATTTTCGTAATGAAAAAAATTCATCACTTCATCATAAATATAATACTTATATATAAAGGGCATTAACTGTGTATTAATGCCTCGCGCTTCGGGGGACTAAATAAGTAACAAATTACCAAAAGAATAAGCAACATATTTACTGAAAGCGAGGGAATGCATAATGGATATATAATCATGAACGATAAATTCAAATCTCGTTCATGGATATATAATCATGAACGAAAGTCGTCGTACTGTGATGGCTACATCGTAGTAGGTTGATTCTTGTTTATTCTTTATGTATCCCGACCATACGTGTACTGATGAACAAAAGAATACAGGTTACTTCACCTTTTTTTCTGTATTTGATTGAGAAACCAGTTGTCTACCGTTGAGTTAAATGTTTTTAAGAGATAAATTTTGAAAGCGGCATTCCTTATCTTTCAGTAAATATGTTGCTTATTCTTTTCGTAGTTTTTGACTTATTTAGTCCCTCGAAGCGTGAGGCATTAATACACAGTTAATGGCCTTTATATATAAGTAATATATTTATGATGAAGTGATGAATTTTTTTCATTACGAACATTTTTCGTTATTTTTTCATTTTGAG
>NW_026364922.1:0-435 GCF_001194135.2 Octopus bimaculoides | reverse complement strand
ATATATATACATACATATAGGCAATATTAAATCTCTGATCGAGAAGTAAACACTAGCAGTACGAAAACGTATAATATAATTCCCATCTAAATGTGGCGGTCCCATAGAGGACGATGCTACTGTTGTTTTTAGCTTCAGGAGGACATCTCCTCTAGCTGGCTAACGACACACTGTCTGTATCCGATTAGTATTTGCGAAGGGAAATCATTGTTCCCATGTCTAGCCTTACGTGACACACACAGACCCGGGATTTTGGGTTGTAACCCGTCATCAGTGTGTGATAATCACGATGTAGAATGTGGAATGAGTTTTCATCACCAGCTCGTGATTATCACACACTGATGACTGGTTACTACCCAGAAACCCAGGCATATGTTTGTGTGAGTGCGTGTTCGAGTGTGTGTTGTTTGAGTGTGTGTGTGTTGTATGAGTGTG
>NW_026364921.1:935-1042 GCF_001194135.2 Octopus bimaculoides | reverse complement strand
TGCAGTATGTCTGTCCTTCTAGCTGCCACGATTCTTATAAATAGAGTGGTAAACAAGACACCAGGACAGACACAGACAGACGGAGACTGTGATGCTCGCAGACTGAA
>NW_026364921.1:477-630 GCF_001194135.2 Octopus bimaculoides | reverse complement strand
AAACATACCACATTTTGGTGACTCCACTACATATATATATATTAGACAGAATGAGATAACAAATCCAAGGCCATGAGGAGTTTTCAGAACGTTTATAATGAAATAGTCTTACAGCTGTTTCTGGGATGTTATGGATATCCTTTAATCAGAGAC
>NW_026364921.1:330-462 GCF_001194135.2 Octopus bimaculoides | reverse complement strand
TTGAGTTCGAATTATTGTGGGAAAGGAGGAGATAGGGAATATAGAGGGAATATAAGAGAATGAAAGTAGAAACAAGATATATAAAGATATTGTAGTTGCAGGAAAATGGTGTATAGAAGTGGTAAATCAGAT
>NW_026364921.1:0-320 GCF_001194135.2 Octopus bimaculoides | reverse complement strand
TGTACATAACGAGCAACACCGATTCCACTTCTCCATACTTTGAAATGACTAAACATGAACTGCTATTGAAACTTACCATGTACAGGAATTTTTTTTTTACCACTTCTATACCATTTTCCTAGAATAATGGAACTGCAACTACAATGTCTTTATATATCTTATTTCTACTTTCATTCCCTTATTTCTCTTATATTTCCATATTTCCTCCTTTTCCACAATAGTTGGAACTCAATATTTTCTCACACCATCTCTGATGAAGAGATATCCATAACATCCCAGAAGCAGCTGTAAGATTATTTCATTATAAATGTCCTGAAAAC
>NW_026364920.1:0-287 GCF_001194135.2 Octopus bimaculoides | reverse complement strand
ATATATACAAATACATATAAATATATATATGTAGTGCGTGGATGTGCCATCTTTGATGTGCTAGATCTATGTGATAATATAGTTGATTAATTTTGGATCGCTTTAGGTGCAGAATTTACGCCTCATCGTATTACAAGACGTTAACTCGTATGAAACGAGGGTATGCGAATTATGGATTGTAAATTATGAAGTACAAAATATATATTTCTCTATTCATCTTTGTGTTTTACATAAACACACACATACACATACGCACGCACATACATATGTATATTTACATACATACA
>NW_026364919.1:0-359 GCF_001194135.2 Octopus bimaculoides | reverse complement strand
TATATATATATATATATACAGACACATATATATATATATATACATACATACGTTTATATACATATATTTATATATGTATTTATATATGTATATATTATATAATGTATATATATATATACATATATATACATATATATATATACATATATATACATATATATTTACATATATATACATATATATATATATACTTACATGTATATATAGATGTATATGTTATATGTATATATAATATATATATATATACTATATATATATAATATATATATGTATATTATATACATATATATATCTATGTATATTATATATATAATATATATGTATATTATATATATATTATATATATATATTTATATATA
>NW_026364918.1:0-437 GCF_001194135.2 Octopus bimaculoides | reverse complement strand
TGTGTGTGTGTGTGTGTGTGTGTGTGTGTGTGTGTGTACAGATATGTATGCATGTATGAATGTGTGTGTGCGTGTGTGTGTGGGTATACATATATATGTCTACGCATCTAGGTATATATGCATATATATATATACACACACACATATGTATATGTATGTATGTATGTATGTATGTATGTATGCATATGTACGTATGCATATGTGTATATACATGTACATCATATTTACACATACAGGTGAACATTTAAATACATATGTTTGTGTATACAAGTAAATATCTATATTTATTTCTCTCATGATTCCTCTCCCTCCTTTTCTCTCAGTGTCTGTTTATCTCTGTGTCTCTCACTAAACACAGACACACACACATATGTGCGTGTGTATACATATACAGGAAGGCGTATATGTACATATATATATATATATATATATATATA
>NW_026364917.1:0-227 GCF_001194135.2 Octopus bimaculoides | reverse complement strand
GTGAAGCTTCCTATCTCAGACATGTGAGCATGCGCACAACAGCCAAACACCGTATTGCTGGAATTGTGAAGCGCACAGTTCTATACAAGGATTTTTGTATTTTTTTATAAACTAGGGGATGGCTACTGACATTAAGCTTAAAGATTATATAATGTACAAGTATAAGGAAAGAATTACAGAAAAAAAAGACTCATTATATTGAATGTTATCGATAATATCGAGTGGAA
>NW_026364916.1:0-240 GCF_001194135.2 Octopus bimaculoides | reverse complement strand
TATATATATATATATATATATATATATATATATATAAAACACATACATACACACACACACGCATAAATATGAAACGATGGATTCTATGTCCACAGTACTCTTTAACAAACAACGACACTTGACTTCTTTCGTTTTTAGTAAACACGTAACAAGCAATTAAATATCTAATCCAGAATGCCTCCCATCGTTACACATTTAAAACCATTATTCAACTCTGTCGAATGATAAGAAAATCGGTCG
>NW_026364915.1:0-2109 GCF_001194135.2 Octopus bimaculoides | reverse complement strand
GATAGATAGATAGATAGATAGATAGATAGATAGATTTATAGATAGATAGAATAGATAGACAGATAGAGAGAGGGGGAGAGGGAGATAGTTAAATAGGCAGTTAAACCGGCATTGTCAGTGAATCATATTTCGGACTAGAATATCTAGACATGAAGAACATGGACATCTGACGGATCGCCAAGGCGTGAGACTGTTCACAGCATCAGATAAACGCAGTGCACACCTAGGAAGTATTAACTGAAGAAACGTATTAACTGAAGAAATACTACAGAACATAACTGTACAGAATCCAGAAATGTATTTCCAGAATTTTTCAGCAAACCACTGATACAGCAACGCAACTATTCTATTGAACAACACAGGAATAGCTTACCAAGGATAGAATAAAAATATTTTTATTACAATTGACTTTGAAAACAATTCGTCCTGTGACAACAAAATACAAATGATTAATGTTCATATTATCACAAATGATAAGAGTTCAACTGGAAAATAACATCACTTTTGCAGGATAAAATCTGCTCTCTTAGACGCATGTGGATGTAATGACTAAAACCTCCGAATTATGAATAAAGTTTATCAATAAAAAGGAAAAATATCGAATATACCAGAGTGAAATAGAAATCGATTTTACAAGTCAAAAAAAGATTTTAAAATCAAGCTCCAAACTTCACCCTCGCCAAGGAAATTGAATTTCAATCCTATAAGTAGTTATCGAACTCACGATGTAACAGTGATATAGTATAGGCGAAGAAAATTGAAACTGAATCTACGTCTAGCTACCAATTGGAAAACGAAAATAACGATTATGTAATTTGTAAGGTATCTCGACTATTTTGAGACCAGCATAGCACATGAATGAAAAAGCTTTCTACTGTATAACGGTTGGTCACAAAGCAGGGATAAGTAAGCAGCGTTGTTTTAATGTGGAAATATTACTAGTAAACATGGTGAAATGAATATGATAAAGAAAACGAACATGATTGAGACCTATGCCAGATTTCAAAACTTTCTACACACTCCCAGCGAACAGGCATAATGGACTTTGTATACATTTTAATGAAATACATTTTCAATTTACCAACAGTGAATCTCGCAACATAAATTGTACTCAGACATCTCCTGATACCATAAAAAGTTTTTACAACAAATCAGAACCACGCCATTATAACAGGAAAAAGAAACAAGAAAACGAAATATCTGAACAGAAAAAAAAGAAGAAAGTAAATAAATGGAGAAGCCACAAACATTTAAGTGCAATAAAAGACAATACTGCGAACACATCTGAAAAGCAATTGTGTATTTGGAGTCAAGATAAAATGTAAAACTACTGACGATACAGTATCAATAATATTAATAATAATGCTTCTCTCTAACATAAGCACAGAGCTACGAATTTTGTGTGGAGACATGATCGATTTAATCGATCCAAGTAGTTGACTGATATTTAATTTTACACAAACCCAACCCTCAAGGATAAAAGTCAGGAAAAGTGGTTTCAATAGGGTTTGAAATCAGAAAGTAAAGGGAGGCAAGTATATACCACACACACATATATACATATCTTCTTTTTTTTTGTTATACATACAACAGAAAATCGGGAACAAAAACTGAAACTTAATGTAAAGAAATAAATTAGATATTGTGTAGGTTGGAACTTCAAGAACGTCACATTGCCTACAGGATGTTGGAAGCAGACCAGATCTAACTATAAAAAAAGTTTAATCATTCGAGAAGAGCTTAAACTATGAAAGCGACTAACATTTAGAATTGCTTCCAATACAAAGAGTAAATACAGACGATAAACACGTTCGGAATGTTTGTGTTGATATATAAAGTTTCAATATTGTATATTTGGAAGGTTGAATGAGGTACTAAGATCAGATGATAAAAGAAAAAGCTGTAAACTTAGTGAAAGGTATACCCGCCCCGAGGTCTCCTGAAGAGAAACATCTTCATTCGACATTTCTTCACCTCACCGCTCTGCTCCTTTTATGTTTGTCTCTTCTGTCTCTGCCCCCTTCACTCTCTCTTTACACACACACACAAACACACCCAAACACCTACCTCCATCAATACACGCACACAAACTTGTATATATATATATGT
>NW_026364914.1:0-751 GCF_001194135.2 Octopus bimaculoides | reverse complement strand
TTCTTTGATTTCATTACCGCGCAAATCCCTGGAACATAACATTGAGTTAAGAAAATTCATGTACGAAATTTGTGACTGAACAAATTGATGATGATATATAGGAAAGTAGATTATCATCATGTGCGGGTTTTTAATACGTCCAGGATTGCTAGGTCATTGAATTTCTGTCACTGTGAACTGTACGATTGGCTTTATTGAGTTCACATGATCTAACAGCATTTGGAATCTTCCTGGTGGGGCCAGAGTATAAAGATACAATCAACATTGCGGTGTTGATCATAAAGCCAAATTCACAAAGTATTCCATGTATATATTGGCTATTATCGGTGATACTGGTGAACCCATAGCTAAATCCTGTTCTTGACGATATATATCAGTGCTCATGCTGAACTAAATAGTTTCTATTGTCAATAGAAGAGAATCAAAAAACTAATGTAACTTACAGAGTCTTTAAATTGTGAAGAGTTTGAAAAGATCCAACTTCCAATTCATTGATATCATTATTATACAAATCTCTGTAACAAAAGATATGATATATAGGATATAATACCTAAAAATTTAGGAAAGCAAGGATGATGATGATGATGATGGTGAATGTGATGATGATGACGATCGTGATACTATTGATGATGATGCTGGTAGTAGTGGTGGTGTTTATGTAAATTACGTTGATGAGGAAAGCTATGACAATGATGATTTTGATGGTAAAGAAGTTATGTAGCTGGAAATATTTTCATTGAAATAAACAAAG
>NW_026364913.1:0-251 GCF_001194135.2 Octopus bimaculoides | reverse complement strand
TGTATGTATGTATGTATGTATGTATATGTGTATGTGTGTATGGATGGATGGATGCATATGTATTCTTTTTGTTCGTTTTACTTATTACAGTCATTTGACTGCGGCCAGGATTCTTTGTAAGCCTTGTTCTTAATCTATCGGTCTCTTGTGCCGAACTGTTGATTACGGGGGTGTAAACAAACCAACATCGATGGGGGTGGGGGTCAAACCAGCCCCCCACCATATATATATATATATATATATATATATAT
>NW_026364912.1:0-457 GCF_001194135.2 Octopus bimaculoides | reverse complement strand
ATATATATATATATATATATAATCACAGATATTATATTATTCTAAAGACAAAACGTGCGATCAAAGTGCTTCCGATTATGTCGGCCATTAACCAACATAAGTGGTCTCTTCATGTTTCGTTGTCTCTCTCTCGCTATCTTGAAAAAAAAAATCACTGAGGACAACCAAATGACAGATTTATGTATATCGACGAAATAACCTACGTTCTAATAGAAACCTATGCCCTTTCTTTCTCCACCCTCTCTGTGTTCTTACTCTGTCTATTCCTCTTGCTGTACCACCGCCCCTTGATATTTTTTTCTATTTCTTCATTTCGTTATTTCCTTATAATTTCCTCCATTTTTTTAAAAAAAAGAACTGTCTCACCCATTTTTCTTGTACATTATTTTGACAACTCTTGTAATTCTTTATTTTTTGTGTGACTGCACATATCTATCTACCTACCTACTTATATATA
>NW_026364911.1:0-261 GCF_001194135.2 Octopus bimaculoides | reverse complement strand
TATATATATATATATATACATATATATATATATATTTATGTACAGATGTAACACATACGCAAACAGACGAGAACACACGCACATATACACATATCCTATATGTATGTGTGCGTGTGTGTGTGCGCATGCGTATGATTTTTTCTTTCGCAACTTCAATTATTTTCCCATTCATTTAGTGTATATAATCAGGAAAACTCCACAGACAATACGAGCGTGTATGTCTTTATGCGCATATATATATATATATATATATATATATAT
>NW_026364910.1:0-368 GCF_001194135.2 Octopus bimaculoides | reverse complement strand
GATAGATAGATAGATAGATAGATAGATAGATAGATAGATAGGTAAGTCGGAATATCTGACGAAGATGTCTTCAACGCCCATGAAACTTTAAGTAATGTGGAACAAGTTTAAATTGTTGGTATTAAATGCACAGAAGTCCAACTAATTGTGTTGTGTACTACATTCTGATACTTGTACACACAGACACACACACACACACACACACACACACACACACAGACACACACAAACACAGACACACACACACACACACACACATATATATATATATATATGCACATACATACATGCATACATCTCTTTCTCTCTCTCGCTCGCTCTTTGTATATAAATATATGTTTCTAGTAGGTATGTATGTATGTATGTAT
>NW_026364909.1:0-859 GCF_001194135.2 Octopus bimaculoides | reverse complement strand
TATATGTATGTATATATCTATGTATATGTATGTATATATCTATGTATATACATGTATGTATATATGTATATGTATGTACATATATATGTATGTACATATATATGTATATACATATGTATATGTATGTACATATATATGTATATACATATGTATATGTATGTGCATATATATGTATATACATATGTATATGTATGTGCATATATATGTATGTGTATCTGCATGCGTATTTATACTGACAGTCATAACTCTAATGAACTCCGTTTTTTTTTAAATGCCTATTGGTTCAAAAACTATAGAAGAAATGATGTAGTGGTAAACGTGCAAACTGTTGGTGTGCGTGTGATTTTTTTCTTTCTGTGTGGTTAGATGATCTGTGTATCGGTGTGTGCAGAAATATGTGGTACATTGTCTTTAATGCTATCTGTTTTCTAATCCTGTGGCTCAATAAATACGAGTTGAGAAAATTAGTGACAGATCGAAATAAGAGTTGGGGTCGATATGGTTGACTTACGCGATCACAGTATAATAATGATGATGATGTTGATTTTATATATATATAGTGCATTTATATTTATGCCCATGTATATTGTTATATAATAATGGGATTATGTAAATATACGGTGAATTGTGTATGTGTAAACGATGCATGTAAAAAAAAACAGGGTCTAGAATTTAATGTTTTATATGAGGTAATTGCCTAAGGGGAAAAAAATCCTTCACCAAAGCACGTTGGTGGCGTATGTGTTCAAAATGTATGTATAATCACATACACACGGTGAATGCCTGTTTTGCAGGCATGCAATATTATATCTAACCGGCATCGAAAATACAAGGATCATATATAAATATATATATATAT
>NW_026364908.1:0-367 GCF_001194135.2 Octopus bimaculoides | reverse complement strand
TATATATATATATATATATATATATATATATCCTGAGACTGTCAGTCATTATATGGCTATATGTTTTCACAAGCTAACTTTAGTAGATTCCAGCTGGTTGTTTTACAAATTACTTCAATCAGAATTGTATCACTTACAGCCAGCATTTTGGTCAGCTTATTAATTATGCTTTTCATAATTCATGGATATAAATGGATTTATTGCAGATAAAGAATAAATAAGAATAAAAGTGTTTAATTTGATGAATAAATTCATCTAAACATGTATATATAATTGCATATTTAAAGAATAAGAAAATGCTATGTAACTTGTATAGTAACTGGCAGAATCGTTAGTGCACCAGACAAAATAGTCACTAGCATTTCTT
>NW_026364907.1:0-1090 GCF_001194135.2 Octopus bimaculoides | reverse complement strand
TGGAGGGGGAAAGGGTACTCATCAACTTGCAGACATTGCATTGTGTCGATTTACCTGTTTATTATTCAACTAAGAGGCAGGACTTATGAAACTAATATACAAACACATATGACAAATTATGTGATATCTGTAATAAAATTTTAAATGGACATCTAGTGACCGAACAAGGGACAATTGGGTATCCTTCCGGCAGTATATTGGATACATATTATCCCTTAGTGGGTTGGATTTACATCTCCTAACTTTCTTGGGTTATATATGAGGGTTTTTTGACGGTAGCTACTTGATAATTTCGGATCCTTTTGGTTTGACGGGCAACATTCTTCATTTATGTTTTATGTAGTGCTTTTGGTACCGAAACACTTTCAAACTTCGTATACTTGTATATTTTGTATTATGGAACAGATAAAAAATTTTGTATTCCAAGTTAATTCATGTAAAAATTTGTCGTATTTCGGTAATTTCAACCAATCACTGACGTCTATTGAGGTGAAAACAATTACTGCCGTAAGAACTTAAACAACATTTTTCTAACGGTGTTATGGGATTTTTTCCCTTGAATAAAATTAGTGCCGTTGTTTGTCAACAACTATCCGTGTTACTGTTATTTATGACAAAGGCTAAGAGAAAAAGATGTTTTATATGACACATTCTACCAGTATCCCAAGTTTGAAAGTGTTTCGTTAAGAAAACAAAGGTATCCCGTGAAACCAAAAATGATCCATAAATTCTTGTAAAAGAGTTCATCCTATTATTGAATCTAAATATATAACCAGAGAATATTCAGTGTTGCATTTATTCTGAGAAAAAAACACATGTACCGAGATGCAATTCGAAATTCCCGCCATTTACATAGGTAAATAGCGATGGACATTCTTCTGTGTACTATATTGGATACGCGGTGTTCGTTTGGTATGTTAATTTTCTGTTTACCTATATTTATCTTGACCATATTATACTGAAGAGTAGAGGTTGTATAATACTACAATAACTACGAAATCATGGTCTATAATTCAGTTTGTTTTTAAGGGGCTGGCTTAGAGAGTTGCATTTCCTCGCTTTCGGTAAAAATGTGTTTTTTATGGTAGTC
>NW_026364906.1:0-688 GCF_001194135.2 Octopus bimaculoides | reverse complement strand
GTAGTAGTAGTAGTAGTAGTAGTAGTAGTATCTTCAGCAATTTTACTGTTATTATTTACCATTATTATCATCAATCGTATTTACCATTATTTATCATTGACATCATTATTCAACATTCTTCTTCTTCTTCTTCTTATCATTATTGTTGTTGTTGTTGTTGGTGTAGCTTTCATAATTAATTACTGTTATTTGTTGTTGTTGTTGTTGTTGTTGTTGTTGTAGTGGCAGTAGTGGTAGGGTAGCGACGTTGATGTTGTTTCACTTTCGTTTATTTTGTAATGTCTTTGTCGTTATATATTTTCATATTTATTGTTGTTGGTCAACTTCATTAAGTTTTCAGTTATTGAAAGGACAATGATTAATAATAATAATAATAATAATAATAATAATAATAATAACAACAATAATAATAATAATAATAATAATGATAATAATAATAATGATAATAATAATAATAATAACAATAATAATAATAATAATAATAATAATAATGATAATAATAATAATAATAATAATAATAATAATAATAATAATAATAAAGATACTCATCCTAATTAGATTTACTTCGCATCTATTTTGTTAGAATTGTCTGTCGTTGTTCTTTTTCGCTTCCTCCTCTGCCGCCTCATCCTTTTTCTCCATCGTATTATTATTATTATTATTATTATTATTATTATTATTATTATTA
>NW_026364905.1:0-409 GCF_001194135.2 Octopus bimaculoides | reverse complement strand
CACACACACACACACACACACACACACACACACGCACACACACACAACAAGCACTTTCAGTTTCTTTAACAAGTCTACTCACTTCTGTTTGGCTCAAAGCTGTTGTAGAAGACATTTGACCAAGCCAGAGCAGAGTGGGACCAAACCCCAAACCATATATCTAGAAAGCAAACTTCTCAGTCCCAGAGCCACGTTTGTCCATTTACTTCTTTTAGCTTTCAATGGATGAGTTACTTTGCTGTCGTTTGTGTTGTTTGTGCCAACGTCATTAAATTAGCATTTTGCATGTCAAATTTTGATTGACACTGTTTCTAAGTAGGTCTGTTTGCTTCCTTGTCAATTTTTTCCTGTTTATACATTTTTTTTTCTTTTAAATCCATTTTCTTATTTGTTAAAAATTATGGTGATG
>NW_026364904.1:0-399 GCF_001194135.2 Octopus bimaculoides | reverse complement strand
GGTCCTTAATTGTTATGCGAGGTCTGGAGGGTGAGAAAGGTTCAGTTTTCTCTTCTATGTTGTAGTTGATTATAATCTTCTTGGCGGATAAGTTCAAAGATCTTAGAGTGTTATTAGGCAATATTTTGTATTGTTTCATTATTTCTTTGTACAACAACCAGTGGTATCCAAATTATATGAGTTCCTGGTTTTGTCGGAGTGTACAATATTTCCCTTTTGCGATTTCAGTTTGTGTAGTAGGTCCATTAAGCTTCTTTTGTATGTATTATTCCTTAGTGGGTGTCGTCAAAATTTTAGGTTCTTAATAGTATCCCAAAGTTCGTTCTCAAATGCGTCCAGGTAGCTGTTTGGTAGTAGTGTTTTTCGGTGAAGTCTTTGCTGTTGTTGTGATTGGTAGTC
>NW_026364903.1:0-218 GCF_001194135.2 Octopus bimaculoides | reverse complement strand
ATTGCTCATTCAGTACCTCACTGATCCTAGTTGGACTGTCTGTGAGGGATACATATATATATATGTATTTATTTATATATATATTTATTTATTTATATATATATTTATTTATTTATATATATATATATATATTTATATAAATATAGATATTTATTTATATAAATATAGATATTTATTTATATATATATTTATTTATATATATATATATATATATATAT
>NW_026364902.1:0-237 GCF_001194135.2 Octopus bimaculoides | reverse complement strand
TTGAGACTGAGCCTGGGATTCTGTGGCCAGAAACAGAAATATGTAAATGAAATGTTAATCAGATTATGAAGTCTTTAATTATTAACCACGTCATTAGACATGAAAGATCTAAAACAATTAGCTCTTGTCTGGATTTCATAAACAGACACTTTATTTCAGTGAACGTCAGCGGCACGATGGCCGAGGGGTTAAGGCGTTGGACTTAAGTTCTAATGGACAAGTGTCCGCCTGTGTTTG
>NW_026364901.1:0-293 GCF_001194135.2 Octopus bimaculoides | reverse complement strand
GTGCAAGACTGAGAGTATTGTTTGGAAATAAGATAGATCCAGCAGGAGTGCGCATGGCGTTCGATGAGTTGCCGCCAGTGATAGATTATGAGGACCTAATACCTCACATAAAATGGTGAAAAAAAAAGTAAATGTTTGGAATTTTAATGACTATAAAACTGATACAAAAAGGGGAAGAAAAGAAAAACGAAAAATGATATAAAAGGGTTCAGCTAAAACATTTAAAATGGTCCTGCTTGCGACTGGGGAGCATGCAGCCATTTCACCTCCATTATTATAATTCACCCTTCATT
>NW_026364900.1:0-1580 GCF_001194135.2 Octopus bimaculoides | reverse complement strand
TTAGCACATTTGCAGAAATAAGTTTGGACATTCTAAATACCTTCACGTACATTCAACTAAAGAGTTATAACAAGTACGTTTCAAGTGTGGTACTGTGGATATTTATATTTTGTAGTTTATGAAAGTCACGTCTAGTAATTATAAATTCCAAGAGCGATTGTGTCTTCAGCTGTATCTTTAATAAGTAAATATTAAAAATTTTTGTGTTTGACATAAAGAGTAGAAGTTTCAACACGTTTTATCTGGTGAATTGTTTTGTAAAATTAGAATTGCTTAAGGCGTCGAACTCAGCCAATTTCATTGAACGATGGCCAAAATTAAGTACTCTGTCAATGACGAAATGTTCTAATCTAGATCATAATGAATATTACGAGCAAATTAATAAAGAATGGGGTGGGGGAGTTAATATTGCAAGATCAACCACTTGGTGCGAAATAATTAATGTACTAGACTGATATTATTTTGAAGAGTCTCTGTGGTGCAATCGGTTAGCACGTTCGGTGGTTCAATCCTGACCAGAGATGCACATGTATACTTTAGGCGCAGGCGTGGTTGTCTAGTTAAGAAACTTGTTTTCTAACCATGTGGTCTTGGGTTCAGTCCCACTGTGAGACGTCTATGACAAGGGTCTTCTGCTATAGCGCTAAGCCGACCAAAACCTTGTGAGTGGATTTGCTTAACGGAAACCGGAAGAAAACCGTCGTGTATATACATATTTACATACATACATACACACACAAACATACATACATATCTCTGTGTGTGCGTGTGTGCGTGTGTGTGTGTGTGTGTTTGCGTTTATTCCCTAGCGCTGCTTAACAATCGATGCTTGTTTGTTTGCATTTCATATATCTTAGCGGTTCGGTAAAAGAGCCAACAGAACAAGTATCAGGCGTTGAAAAAGAAATATTGGGGATTGATTCGTTCGACTAAACCCATTCAAGGTTGTACTCCAGCATGGCCGCAGTCCAATGGCTCAAACAAATAAACGATGATAAGATATATGCAAAACTTGCAAGAATCTTTGTTGAATATATCTCATAAAGAATTTGATAGACAATAATGCTTCCCGTTTTTTGTCAGAATTTATAATAAATCTTTTTCCGTGCCTTTATTCTTCGGCAGATACAGGAAGATTTTTCTCCTAACTCAACAACATTAAACTTAAAACATGGCGTCTCTTTTCAAACAACTACCTTGAGCACATTGATAAGATCTAAATCTTTACTCTAAGACATTAAATGCATGAAATGAAATTCACTACAGCAGTTTTGTGACAGATTACAAGAATAAATTGGTGTGAAGAAAATTCCCTGAATGTATAATAATGTATAGTAATATATAATATATATTATAATGCGTAATTATGTAAAATAAAGTATACATTAAATACATTTTTCTCACCGGTGTACGCAATCAACGTAGTATTAAATTAAAGTAGTCAACTATGTATCATACTTAATGTATATACATCGTTGAAAGGCAAACTAATTGAGGTTTTCGTCCGAGAGAAAAATCTGTTATGGACGTGCTGTGCTTAAAAATACAGTATATATATATATACATACATACATATATAT
>NW_026364899.1:0-275 GCF_001194135.2 Octopus bimaculoides | reverse complement strand
GGCAAGTGTCTTCTACTATAACCTCGGGCCGACCAAAGCTTTGTGAGTGGGTTTGGTAGACGGAAACTAAAGGAAACCCGTCATCGCTAACCACTACACATTTTTTTCTCTCCTTGTTTTTTCTCCTTGTTTCTTTCTGTGGAAGAGCGTAGGCTCGAAACGTTAAAGACTTTATCACTTCCCGAGCGTTATACTATTACATCTATTTGTTTTCTGCACCACCTAGCTTCGTCTGTTGTTTTTTTGTGAATTCTCCCTATATATATATATATATA
>NW_026364898.1:0-210 GCF_001194135.2 Octopus bimaculoides | reverse complement strand
TCCCTGTATATTTATGATGATATATATATATATATATATATATATGCACGCACACACATAGGAATATGATAGTCACACACATATGTATATATATAGATAGATTGTTAGATAAATGGATAGAAAGATGAAGGTGTATGTATGTGTATATAATATCTACATGTATATACATATATATACGTATATATACATATATATATACATATATATATA
>NW_026364897.1:0-486 GCF_001194135.2 Octopus bimaculoides | reverse complement strand
ATTATAGACATTTAAACGATTCTTACAAGTCTCGAACTGTTGCTGAGCCCTAGGTTAATTGTGATGATGCGAACTTACTTGACGTTTTAGCCATCAGCATCTTGTAGACCTATGGCTACACAGAGCTACTTTATATACAGACTTGTGTCATATCCTACAAGATAGTGTGGGTTACTATTTCTAGAAGACAGAGCAACTATACACTCATATTCATTTTATTGGTGTAAGATCAGAATTGTTAACGCGTCATACACACTGAAGAATACTCTTCTAGGTGTCTTTAATAAAAGAACGAAATGAACGTTAACGGGGCGCATTTTATCATGTGTGCACAACCAGATCTGTTATAAAGAATGACTATCACAGTTGAATATCTTTTATGATACAAACATATACGTTTCACCGTTGTATTAAACACTCTTTAGATATATATATATATACAGACACAGATAAGTATGTACTTGTCTCCTTATATATATGTATATA
>NW_026364896.1:0-408 GCF_001194135.2 Octopus bimaculoides | reverse complement strand
ATGATGATGATGATGATGATGGCGATGGTATGGACAGTGTTTACTGAAATGATATTTTCCTCACAGGATGGTGGTGGTGCGGCTGATGGTAAACGTATTCTGTAATGAAATGGTGAGCTTGGTCTGGCTATAATCGGTGTCCCTTTTTTTTCTGATGTCCCTTATCCTATCTCCCCCACCTTCTCTTTCTTTATCTCTCTCTCTCTCTCTCACTCTTTCTGTCTCTCTTTCTCTCTTTCTCTTTCGCTCCCTAATTGCGTATATTTATATGTCCGAGTTTGTGTTTCTATTACTGTACAGAATTTATACTTAATTGACCCGTCACTCTACCTCTCACTCACTCATTATATATATATAGAGAGAGAGAGAGGGAGAGAGGCAGACAGACAGACAGACAGGCAGAGACAG
>NW_026364895.1:0-1889 GCF_001194135.2 Octopus bimaculoides | reverse complement strand
TATATATATATGATTATTTGTTTTTCTCAATTATTTTCTTAGTCCTCCTGAATGCAAATAGAGATTTCATTAAAATAGAATTTATTGTAGTAAGTAGCGACAGCACTGTAAAATTAACGTGCGTTTTCGGCTTACTGTGCTAAGTTCCCTTCCACTAGGTTCACCAGGAATATTTCTCCAGATGGACTAGCATTCTATTCATTAAAACATTGCTCTATCTTATATTTGTTTAATATGATAAGCAATGGGCATATGCATACTGCATGAAAACTAAATCTTCAATGCTGTACCAACTATATATTGTATTAAGGGAATCAGCTCTCTATTGTAAAGGCTTTCGTGTATAAATAGAAAAGAAACAGTATTAATTTCGAGTAGATTCGTGCTATCTTGAGTGAAACGCATTCATGTTATAGGGTTATTATTTTCTATAAAGGCGTGAAGGGTATTGTAGTGTTTGGTTTGTTGTGAGGTTCATGAGATTACTCAAGAAAATAATGGAGAGAAACTATTGTAAGTTGGAAACGAAATTTGATTGCAGACTCGGTAGACAGGAATCATACCAACCACACCAGTAAACGCTCACTATATGTGTAGGTGTGTATGCATGTGTAGAAACGTATTTGGAAATCAATAAAGAAAAACATGTATATATAAACAAATACACATATAAATGTATGTGCATATGTGTATGGATTCATGTATAAGATATGCATGTATATTTATATGTATATGTTTGTATATGGGGGTGTGTTTATATTAATATATGTACATAAGTATGTACATGCAAGTACCAAGACTAGGAACTCGTAATTCTGCAGCCAATTTGGGCAAATAGATAAATCTTACAAGAAACAAACAAACAAGAAAATAAAGGGGGAGGGAAACAGTCGTAAACAATATTATTGACCAATGAATAATGCTGCAGTTTACATGGACTAAATCTTGTTAACCCCTCGATCAATATATTTATGTTATA
This sequence comes from Octopus bimaculoides, assembly GCF_001194135.2. NCBI lineage: Eukaryota > Metazoa > Mollusca > Cephalopoda > Octopoda > Octopodidae > Octopus > Octopus bimaculoides. The sequence continues at coordinate 910 of NW_026364895.1, read as the reverse complement.
TTGCAGAATTAAGCGTAGCCTAACGCATAACTTAGAAAAACTATGCGGAAAATCAGAATATCTCGTAGATAAATCATCTATGCTTGCATTTCATCAGAGTTTGATAATTCGTGAATGGAATTTTTTAATAAATGAAAACGGAAACCTAGAAAATGTTTATTTATGTTAGGTTGCACTTGTGTGATAAGTGTTAATGTTATTAACAAAAGTGTTTCTTCTCTCGGTCAAACTAACATTAATATGCAGTGTCGCTTTGCAATGCAGCAGGATTTGGAGTTAGTAGAATAAAAGACCATGTGTATCTTTCTGTTTCCTCTTTTGTTAGTGTAAAATGTTCAAACTCCGTACAACATAGATAGTATATAATACATGAGACTACGTATGTTGATATACGTTTACTGCGGATAACACTTAAGATTTATATAGTATTTAAACGCATGTATGATACATAAAACTACGCATAATACCTAACTGTATAATACGACATGAGTTGATACAGTTGTTAAAGTTAGAAGAAATGCTTTGTGATATCTATTGCATACCAAGCTATCTGAGTTCAAATCCTACTGACGTCGAATTTCCCTTTCTTTAATCCAGTGCCGATAAAGCGAAACACTAGTCAAAAGCAACAGAATGGCGTATTCGTTAGAAATCTCACTGTGAAGCTAGAGGAATGGGTCTCGGGGCGGCAAGCCAACAAAACACACGTTTTGATTTTGCACTACTGTCACTGCGGTAACTGTGATTCCACTGCAATCTCTACGGCAGCGTTTCTTAACCGGGATTCCCCGGAACCCTGGGATTCCGCAAAAGGTTCCTAGGGGTTCTGCAAGAAAGAGTGAGATAAGTTAAAGCTAATGTCATGATCGTAATATTACTATACATGCACAACATATTATTGGTTATTGTA
>NW_026364894.1:0-207 GCF_001194135.2 Octopus bimaculoides | reverse complement strand
TTTATGATATATGACACGCAACTGGCAATGTATGTTAAAATTCATTAGCTTTTTCATCGTAAACGTTTCACCACCTTCACTGACTTAAGTTTCGTCACCACTATTAATATTTCCATAATAGGATCTCTAATACGGATATTGACCGGAGATTATACATGGGAAAGCGGGTACAACGACAAGTTGGTGATAACATTACCATAATGAACT
>NW_026364893.1:0-291 GCF_001194135.2 Octopus bimaculoides | reverse complement strand
GCTGATATCAACTGTAAACATACCATTGTGATAAAAAGATCCATTGTCCCAGAATAGCTCTTTTGAAAAATTAGAACTTTCGGTACTTTTTTCAGCTATCATCTTCTCAAACGAACACATGTCAATGATGTTTTCAGCTAGTTGGTTGCTAATAGACTTCCCGAGAAACTTGGCAATACGAGACACTACTTCAATGGGGAACTGTTATAAGAAATACAATAGAAAATTAAACAGATTATTTTGATAATTGCTCTTAAGTATCATTATGAAATAAGCGTGTGACATACAAAA
>NW_026364892.1:0-811 GCF_001194135.2 Octopus bimaculoides | reverse complement strand
AAAATAGGCTAACCTTTCTAAATCTCATCTTTTTCTTAAGACATCATATAATAAGCAGCCTTGTTTGTTTTTTCAGGTGAGCAACAATTAATTCTACACAGGTGAAGCAGAAAGTGATAACAGGTATCCTGAACAAAACTACATTTGTATAAAATCTCCTTCAGTTAAAACTGTTTATCTACAGATTATTGCAAAGGAGTTATATCTGAAATGATACACTAGAATTCATTCTCAAGAATATATAAGCAAGGCGGGGATATAAACCAAACTGTATTTTTCTAGTAGTTTTGATTTATCAATTGCTTATTGCCCCTCTTCAGTTTGTGCCATGATTTTACTGCCTCAACACTTTTCAGTCAACAATGGAGTGTCCCGTGGTCTTTAACTGTTGGCATCGGTTCTCCTGCTATTTTGAACTTCACTTGTTTCCACGGATATTTCACAAATGACAGACTGCATTACTTAATTGCTTGGAACTCCATTCTTGACCAAGTACTTAGTCTCCATCGAGTCTATTTGCATATCCTTTTAGTCTCTTGTTAGCATTGTTATGTCATCCATGAATACCTTCTTAGTTGATTTCACTTGAACCATTTCTTCTGATCAATCTGCTGATCTAAGAAACATAACAAGCAAAAACCAAATGATTGAAATTATGCAACCAACAACTATTCCAATTTCAAGACAATGCCAGTCTCTTGTGAAATTTTCTGCCATGAGCCACATTTTGAAATCCTTAAATCAGATCCTTGTATATAAATCAAGTCCATTGCTCCCATCAACAACTGGAGCTCCCTACTGAGTGGTACAG
>NW_026364891.1:0-206 GCF_001194135.2 Octopus bimaculoides | reverse complement strand
TTGTTTATCTGTCCGTCTTTCTGCCTCTCTCTCTCTCTCTCTCTCTCTCTGTCTAACTGTCTGTCTGTCTGTCTATCTATCTATCTATCTATCTATCATCTACCTTTTTGTCTGTCCATCTCTCTTTCTTTCTCCTTATATATTTGTTTGTCTATATGTCTGTCTCTTGGTCTATCTATCTATCTATCTATCTATCTATCTATCTA
>NW_026364890.1:0-223 GCF_001194135.2 Octopus bimaculoides | reverse complement strand
TATATATATATATGTATATATATACACGTATATATATGTCAGTATGTATGTATATCATATATATGCGTGTGTGTGTGAATGTGTGTCTGTATGTATGTATATATATATATATATCATATACATACATATACATGTGCATATGTATATTTATATATGTATATATATATATATAAATATACATATAAATATATATATATATACATATAGATATATATATATATAC
>NW_026364889.1:0-386 GCF_001194135.2 Octopus bimaculoides | reverse complement strand
TATATATATATATATATATATATATATATGTATATGTATATACACAGCTGTGTGGTAAGAAGTTCATCAAAGGGCCCCTATTGCTTGCCTTATTCTTCTTTTCACTTGCTCATTCGTGACATGATCTCTAATGACACATATAACAGAGTCGTCTGTAAACTTATTCGTGAATTTCGAGTTTGAAACCTCCGACTATTTACTTCCCTATCTATGAAGAACCACAGTGAAGTACTACTCAGATGTTCTACTCTTTTATACGTGACATTAGAGCATAAGCTTCCAAGATGAAGAATTACTATGAACTGTGGCTTTTCTGTTTTCCTGCTTAATTATATATTATATTGTGGAGGCGCAATGGCCCAGTGGTTAGGGCAGCGGACTCGCGG
>NW_026364888.1:0-1088 GCF_001194135.2 Octopus bimaculoides | reverse complement strand
AGGCTTCCAAAGAATAAGTCCTGGGGTCGATTTGCTCGACTAAACGCTGTGCTCCATCATGGCCACAGTCAGATGACTGAAACACGTAAAAGAGTAATATATATATATACCTCAGGCCTTTAAGCAGGCTAACCACACGCTAGAAATAACAGCCAAATCTCATAAAACTCTGATAATCTAATGTAATCAATCACCTTTCTGCAACGATTTCTTTCAGAGTAATTTCCCGCATTAATATGACAAAGTAATTCATGTGAAATAGACAAAACAACCATTCATTTTTAGGCAGCGGGATGACACGGAGGGGAGGGGGGGATTTTGGATCAGAGATTTTCATAAAAAATTTGAAATTAAAATTTGAATTTGTGTTTTTTTCCATATTCTTTATCTCCGTATTTTCCAACGTAGATTGAAAAAAAAAAGGTCGAAAAAAGTTTTAAAAAAAGTTTAAAAAAAGAAACCCTCTTTAATTTCACATGAATTACTTTGTCATATTACTGCAGGAAATTACTCTGAAAGAAATCTTTGCAGAAAGGTGAGGAGATTGATTACATATTTCTTTCATTATGTTATCGCAGTTTTGTGAGATTTGACTGTTATTTCTAGCATGTGGATAGCCTGCTTGAAGGCTTGCAGGTATACTTTATTATTATTTTTTTTCACTAAACCATTTAACCTCATCCCCCCTTCCTCCTTCCCTCACAATACTCATCCTCTCTGTCCAGTCAGATTAACTGACCACAAAAAAAAAATTTTTTAAATACCACTACCACCCCCCACCGGAATCATTCCTCTATCCCCTTCCCATTCTGTCTTTAAGACTTGACCTATTTACCCTACACACATCTCTCACTTGATTTGGGATATCCTTCAAGTAAACACAAGCAATATACCTCGGACACAATATGGCATATATCCACCTCTGCTATTTCAGCCTTTGTTGCAGCAACTATCTCCGGAAAATTCCTACAAGGATTACTTTACACAGATACTTACTACTGGAATGAAACTACACTCCTAGTACTGTTCTTTCTTTCATTCTTTTTTCAGTGCATCACACTCACTCTCACTTCATACTATAACTCTCC
>NW_026364886.1:0-249 GCF_001194135.2 Octopus bimaculoides | reverse complement strand
GTTAAAAATTCTTATTTTGTTCTTTATTGAAATTACACTTGTGCTCCATAATTTTTTTAACAGGTGGAAGGCAGTCCTTGCCTTACTTATTCTTGTCTTAAAATCTTCGTCGGTGCCGCCTTAGAACATTATCTTACCACCTAAATACGTAAACTCGGCTACATCCTCTAGTTCACCAGTTTCTAGTTTAATATGTTCACTGTTTTCTTCGTTAACGCGCATAATTTTTGATTTGTCGCGGTTGACTTT
>NW_026364885.1:0-2110 GCF_001194135.2 Octopus bimaculoides | reverse complement strand
TAGATAGATAGATAGATAGATAGATAGATAGATAGATAGATAATTAGCTGGATAGCTTAGACAGACAATGAAACAGACATTTAGACAGATGGATAGATACTCAGGTAGGGCTAAGTAGAAAGATAGACAGATAGGTAGAAAGATAGATAGCTAGATATACAAACATACAGTCACACGCACGCATAACTATGGCCGCGAGGTATTTCGAAGTGTCTCTTCCCGTTTGTCTACGTATTTGTCTACCTGTCGGTCTTTCGGAACCTCTGCCTTTGATGTGTGATTTAGGGCAGATTCACATGCATGCTATCCATGGTTCAATTCCTTCTAGAGTACCCTTGAGGTACTTCTTGTGACTGCACGCACGCACATTATACGGGTGTGTGTGTGTGTGTGTGTGTTTGAGCCTGCCCATTATCTACATGTATGTGTACACACACACACATATATATGTATGTCTACAAATGTATGTGAATGTATGCATATATATCTATATGTATATTATATATATAAGGTATATATATACATGTATATATATATATATATATGATTACATGGATATATATGTAATGTCTTTGTAAGTTACACGCACTTACATATATACACATATACACACATATACACAAACATATATACAGACATATATACGTACATATATACAAACATACATACGCATACATATACGTACATACATACATACTTACATATGCACACATATACGTACATACATACATTCATATATAGATACATCCATCCATACATGCATACATACACACACATACATACACGTACACATACATACATACACACACATCCATACACACATCCATACACACATCCATACACGCATGTGTGTGTGTGTGTGTGTGTGTGTGTGTATGTTTTTTTGTTTATACGCAGCGAACATCCGCAATAATAGTGGAACCTATTCTTGATATTTTTTCTGCCCTACCAAGCCCCCTCTTTCACTACTACTACTACTACTACTACTACTACTACTACTACTACTACTACTACTACTACTACTACTACTACTACGCACACACACACACATACACCTTGTAACGATATCTAGTTTAAACCCAGTCTTGCTTCATATATGTTTATACGTCTAGGAATACGACATTTTGGATAGATACACATAGGCATCACAAAAATGCTGGATCACCACCTTTAGTCGAACAAATCGACCCCAGGAGTCATTCTTTGTAAGCCTAGTGCTTATTCTATCGTCCTTTTTTGCCGAACTGCTAGGTTGCGGGGACGTAAACACACCAGCATTGGTTGTCAAGCGATGGTGGGGGACAAACACAGATACACAAACATACATACACCCACATATATATATATATATATATATATATATACACAATTATATATATACGACAGGCTTCTTTCAGTTTCCGTCTACCAAATCCACTCACAAGGCTTTGGTCGGCCGAGGCTATAGTAGAAGACTCTTGCCCAAGGTGCCACGCAGTGGGACTGAACCCGGAACCATGTGGTTCGTAAGCAAGCTAACTTACCACACAGCCACTCCTACGCCTTAGTTGATAATAATTTTTCAGTGTTAGATAAATAGTCGCGTTTAAAGAAAGGAAAAGGGACGTCAGCTGCAGAAGATATCACAAAGCAGATCCTTCTTCTTCTGTCGACAGTTAGATGAAAGAAAGACCGTCGTTTGAGGCTCTCCAATGTATCTATTTGATTTTATATAGTTTCTAGAAGCAGTGCATGCTTAATTAAATCTATAGATTCATACTCCAGGTCATGATGGTCTCAAAAATTTGACATGATAGATATAACTGCAAAATCGCATCCTACTGTCTCGTGCAAAATGAACGTATTGGACATGAGGACTGGGTCTGCTTGGTCTGGCAAAACCTGAGACTACACAACGATAACAACAACAGCAACAACCAACACTACTAAAATGTTGGTAATTTATAATTTGAGATGACTTTTTTAATTTTCGGATTATCATTCTCTTAGATCAGAACTGACTTTGGACAGAACTCACAGCAGTAACAGCTTAATGGCTGCCTCGACATCGTCGTCATCACGAAGACCATCATCATCATCATCATCATCATCATCATCATCATCATCATCA
>NW_026364884.1:0-854 GCF_001194135.2 Octopus bimaculoides | reverse complement strand
TAACATCGGAAATGCTACAAAAGATTTTAAGGAATTACGAAGAATTACGAAGAAACAATGAATGTTGAAAATATTAGTGTTGCAGCGCTAAGAAGCGGAGGAAGAAGAAGAGGAGAATACCAAAGATTAAGATTGCACTAAGTTATCTGTTTAGGATTTGAAAAACTTCAAACACCTATCGATATTAAGCATAGTTAAATTAAGTGACAACGCTTCTCCGGAATTAAGAGGATCGCATTTTTTAAATTAGTTCTGAACGAGAGGGACGTCGCATGTTTAATAGCGACATATTCCAATATGCTGGTGAATTTAATACCAGTATATTATCTCTTTCTGGTATTTAGCTTGATGTATAGAAGTATATTGAATGATTTGTACATCAAAAATGCAACAACTTCGCTTTCCTTGCATATCACACACGAGAGAGATACTATTGATATGGATCTAGATTTATGAAAACGGAGGCTGGTTGTTTGTCGTTAAAAGGGATGGTTATTAAAAAGAAAGATAAACCAACCAACTTATATATATATTTTATTAAATGCGTTGCTTTTTATCTAGTTGTTCTCTTTCTCTTTATACCATTCTTTTATTTTTTTTATTCTTTTACTTGTTTCATTCATCTGACTGAGGCCATGCTGGAGCACCGCCTTTAGTCGAACAAATCGACCCCAGGACCTATTCTTTGAAAGCCCAGTACTTATTTTATCGGGCTCTTTTTACCGGACCTCTGGTTTACGGGGACGTAAACACACCAACATCGGTTGTCTAGCGATGGTGAGGGAACAAACACAGACACAAATAACAATATATACATACACACACAAAGCCATATATACGTATATATGTATATA
>NW_026364883.1:0-220 GCF_001194135.2 Octopus bimaculoides | reverse complement strand
ACATACATACATACATACATACATACATACATACATACGTAAATATATATGGTTAGCGTTAGGGTTAGGGTTAGTGTCAGGGGTAGGTTTAGGGTCAGGGTTAGTGTTAGGGTTAGGTTTAGGGTTAGGGCTAGGGTTAGGTTTAAAGTTTGAGTTAGGTTTAGGATTATGGTTAGGGTTAGGTTTAGGGTTAGGGATAGGGTTAGGTTTAACGTTAGGG
>NW_026364882.1:0-554 GCF_001194135.2 Octopus bimaculoides | reverse complement strand
TATTATTATTATTATTATTATTATTATTATTATTATTAACATACTATCATATTGTTATTACTACCATATCATTATTATCATTATCCCTACTTCTTTTACTATTATCTCTATTATTATACGAGTATATGTCTATATCTAATATAATACACACACAAACACAAACACACACACTGGCACTCTCATACACGCACGCACACTCACGCACATTCAAATACACAAGTACGTATAGGTGTACGCAAGCGGGAAGTGTTCCGTGTGAGATATACAATTGAAAGCTAACACGGTTGAGAACACAGCGTATCCAAACCATCTATCCCCTGCCTACCTCAATTCTTTGTCTCTATTCAATCGAGTCGCCATCTCCTCCACACTACGCACCTCGCCTCCCACCATCAGACCTTTCGTCTCTAGCCACTCAACCATCCATCCATACGTAATAAACTCATTGTTATGTGGTTTCTTCGTTTATCAAATTTTCACAATCTTAAATTTTGTATCAATCGACAATAATTCTCTCTCTCTCTCTCTCTCTCTCTCTCTCTCTCTCTCTCTCT
>NW_026364881.1:258-1002 GCF_001194135.2 Octopus bimaculoides | reverse complement strand
TGCCACCATTCTAACACAGGCGTTTCGAAGAGTTAGGGCAGGATGCATCAAGAGAAGCATAGTATGGTAAAATTTATTTAACCATTGGAAATTCTTATATCACAACAATTGTTTCGTAACTTAAAACATGCCTGTCAATCATTTCCAGTCTTCTGCAAAAAACATGTTTTTTGTATTAGGGAAAATATGACCTTTCTTGGCAGTAGGTAAGGGTTGGTGACAAAAAGAGGGATCCAGTTGTAGAAAATCAGTCCCAACATATTCGGTAGGACTCATGCAATTCTATAGAATTGCAGGCAGGCATTAAATACGTTTGTGTGTGTGTGTGTTCATAGGAACAGACATGGCTGTGTGTGGTTAGAAAGCTCACTTTGCAACTATTTGGTTTTGGGGTTCAGGTCCACTGCTCAGTGCAATGGGTGACTTCTAATCATGGGCTGACAATGCCTTGTAAGTGGATTTGGTGGATGGAAACTATGTGGAAGCCTGTCCTATGTATATGTGCGTACATATGTGTCTGTGTGGGTGTATGTATATATATACATATATAATTCCTGTACTTCCAAACCTTCTAATATACATATATATATATATATATAATATAATATAGGATAAAATCTTTATAAGAATTTATCAAGTAGTCAGCGTGAAAAAACCCATAAGGAAAAAAAAACCCATCGTTTTTTTCCGTAAATATAATTTATATAAGGGCATTACTATATAGTAATGCCCTTATATAAATTA
>NW_026364881.1:0-248 GCF_001194135.2 Octopus bimaculoides | reverse complement strand
TATAATATAGGATAAAATCTTTATAAGAATTTATCAAGTAGTCAGCGTGAAAAAACCCATAAGGAAAAAAAAACCCATCGTTTTTTTCCGTAAATATAATTTATATAAGGGCATTACTATATAGTAATGCCCTTATATAAATTATATATATATATACATATATATATGTACATGCATATATATACATAGATACATTTTTTTTTTTTATTTATGTATTTCAGCCAAGTGGCTGCGGTCATGCTGGTGCA
>NW_026364880.1:0-268 GCF_001194135.2 Octopus bimaculoides | reverse complement strand
AAAATTACATCAGTGACAAATACTATACATGGAACATATTTACAACTAAGTAGAATGGATTTTTGTAAGAGCTAAGTCCCTTAGCTTTGATAATAGCATAAAGTCTACGAAGGGATACAAATCTAATGTTACTGATTCAACTACCAGCCACTAAGACAAAATGTGAAAAATTGTGAATTTTACTGCTAAAATGTATATTGGGTGCTATCAATGTAAACTGTTTACTCAATAATGACTAAGTACAATAATCATAGAACACAGACTTTCT
>NW_026364879.1:0-280 GCF_001194135.2 Octopus bimaculoides | reverse complement strand
ATATATGTGTGTGTGTATATGTATATATGTGTATGTATGTATGTGTATATATATACATACGTATGTATATAAATATATCTATGTATATATATATATATATATATATATGTATTTGTATATATGCATTTATATATATGTATATATATGTATTTATATATATGCATTTATATATATGTATATATATGTGTATATATATATGAATAAATATAAAAAAGGGTTTGTATGATCATGTGTAGAGGAATATATTATTTAAAAGCGTTCCAACTCTGTCTGTTTTTTA
>NW_026364878.1:0-433 GCF_001194135.2 Octopus bimaculoides | reverse complement strand
AGACGCTCAGGGAAGGAAAGAAAGGTGGTTTTATGTTTCGAGCAAAGCTCCTCTTCAGAAACAAGAAACAGAATAAAGTCCAATTGAAAAGGAAGACGGAGGGAAAAAAATCACCAACGATTCATAATGAAATAAATACTATTTCAATAGACTTTTTGCGCGCGTGTCTTTGTGCTTGTGTTTGTGTTTGTAATCCCAGCATCGCTTGACAGTCGGTGTCAGTTTGTTTACGTCCCCTTATTTTAACGATACGGCTAAACCAAAAAGACAGATAGAATAAGTACCAAACTTTGGAGAAACTCTACATATTGTGGTCGGCTTGTTCGACAAAAGCCTTCAGAGTTTTGTCACAGCATGGCCGCAGTCTTAATGATTGAAAGAAGGTTTTCTTTTTTAAAAAAAGGGATAACAATGAACCCCTTGAATATCCACA
>NW_026364877.1:0-501 GCF_001194135.2 Octopus bimaculoides | reverse complement strand
ATATATATATATATACATTGTTTATAAACCGTTTATTGACAAATCTTTGTAAAGATGAAATTGAATTTAGATCCAGGATATGTTTGTGTTATCATACAGGAAATATTTAGTTTCCACTGAGCGGCATTCAGATCTCTAACTTTGTAATGTAATACATGCAATGTTTGCTTGTCAGTGTACTTTATATATGTGTGTGTGTTTGTGTACATATATATACACATACATATGTGTGTGTATGGATGTATGTATGTATGCAAGTATGTATGCAGAGAGAGAGAGAGATACATACATATATACAAATATGCATGCATACATATATACATATACATACATACATATATTTGTATATGCAAATGTGCAAATATACACACATGCATGCATACATATATATACAAATGTATGCCTGAATCTTTGTTTGATGTAGACAATTGTGCGTGTTTATATAAATATGTGTATGTGTGTACATACGTATGTATGTACATATATATATATATATATATA
>NW_026364876.1:237-422 GCF_001194135.2 Octopus bimaculoides | reverse complement strand
CACCATTAGGCTTCCACATCTTTAGCACATATTAATTTGCTCTGTTGGCATTAATTTATTTTCATCTGCTAGCTTTTTATGCCAGTCACCAAGAAATAATTGTTTGATGTGAATGTTGCTTGTATATTTATTTTGGCTTTGTGTTGTGATACGAATGTGACTTCTATGATTAAAATTCTTTTATG
>NW_026364876.1:0-149 GCF_001194135.2 Octopus bimaculoides | reverse complement strand
TCAAGAAAGTGTTGTTCAAGTATGTCCAAAGATGTGGAGTCTTGAAGGTGGTCCTTAATAGTTTGAGTTTACATACTTGTGACTAAGATTTTTGTTTTTGGGTTCATATCCTATATTATTAATTTTAGTTTATGGTCCCTTGTGATGCA
>NW_026364875.1:0-1104 GCF_001194135.2 Octopus bimaculoides | reverse complement strand
GAAAAAAAATTGAATAGTGTTCAGTCAACGGTCAATCATAATACATATACTTTTACATAATTACTTTTACTTGTTTAAAAAGCCGAAGAGTCGAGAGGGCCTCTATGTCTTAGAACTACACAGACACCTAAAACGATTAGAGAAAGCATGGTACATGTTACCAAGACATATTCGTTCACGGGTGACGGTTGAATTATTCGATGTATCAAAATTGTACCTATCTCAAAATTTCTTAATTACTTGCATACTCATTTAATAATTTTAGTTTTATAATAATTAATTTTCATGAACACAGTAATTTTATTCTCATTAACTTATTAACCTATTTGTGTCAAAATTATATATCCTATTACTTTCATCGACATAATTATTTTGTTTTAATTAATACTATGTCAGAATTTTGTTTATAAACTTTTTTGATCACAACCTCTTTAATATCAGGATTATTTTTTTTACATTGGCCTTAGTGCAGTTCTCAAGCCCAAAATCTATACTGATGCTCTATAGCCTGGAAAATATTTTCTAGCAAATTTTATAACTTGACATATAGTTTGATGAATTTCACACAGAACTAGAAACTGTCTTTAATGCTCCCAATCTTGTAGCCACTCCCTATACGGTTTAGTATTGCACTTAATGGATAACAAGCAGACACCACAAAGGTAGCGAAGGTAAGCCTCCATGGAATGTTCCCGTTTTTTCTCGGATTTTTCGGAACATTTTTTGTATCATCTTGGTTATAATATCAAAGGATTTGGTAAGAGATGGGCCGTGTAGATATCTGGAGATCTTGTCTAGTGAAAAGACTCAGTTTAATAGAATAAAGAACTCTCTGGAAGAGTTCTATGGACTAGGATAATCTTTAAAAAAGTGAATTCAACTGGGAATGGAAGACGGTTAGATACTAGTTATATGCTTGGGTCTATCATGTGAATGGAGTATAAACTGTAGTATGTAAGAGTGACTTATACAGCAGTTGTGTTTGCAGTAAAAAACATTTAATTACAAAATATCTGTGTGGATGTATGCATATGTGTATTCGCATCTTTATATGAGTGTATAAACACACACACACACACACATACATACATACATATATATATA
>NW_026364874.1:0-399 GCF_001194135.2 Octopus bimaculoides | reverse complement strand
AATAATGGGTCAATTTTATTAACTACAATTGCTATTCTATTTTCGGTTTATTCCAATTCCGTGACCTTCCCGTGTTCAGTGAAGTTAATGATAACGCCCCGGTTTCCTCTCCGGGCAAAGGTTCATCGGGCGGAAGGATTAAATGGAATTATGGGAAACTGAGAAATAAGCAAATAATAAACAACACTGTTGATTTGTGTTATATGTGTGTTGCATGTGCGTGAGAGTATGTGTGTGTGTGCGTGTGTTAGTATGTATGCGTGTGTGTGTGTGCGCGCACTTCATGTGTATATGTAGGTGTGCGTGTATTGTGTGATTGAGTATACGTTTGTCTGTATGTGTGTGTACTAGTCTCCAAGTGTGTATAAAGATTGTTCATCCATATATATATATATATAT
>NW_026364873.1:0-283 GCF_001194135.2 Octopus bimaculoides | reverse complement strand
AACAAACAAGATGAGGACAAATATCCGTCAATAGTAAATAATGTAAATAATGTTCTTGCTATTGTTCAGCCATTGCGTGCTTTTCCCATCTCTTGATCTACTGCTCTCTACTCTTCCTTTCAGGATAAACTTTCCCAAACCTCTGCTAATTAGACCTAATTAGACCGAACCCTGACTTCGGACAGCAACTGGTGTGAATCTAAGATCAATCGCATAAGCCAATAAACGGATCAAATTATGACTGGGTCCTGAAGCAGCTACTTGACCATTCAAATGTTGATGT
>NW_026364872.1:0-302 GCF_001194135.2 Octopus bimaculoides | reverse complement strand
TACATACATACATACATACATACATACATACATAAACACATACATAGATGTGTTCCTGTCTGGCAATGGATGAGGTGAATATTATTGAATACTCACTAAGATGTAGAATTGATTTAAAGTTTTCTTTTTTTTTCTTGTTTCTTGTTTCTTTTCTGCAAGTCATCCTGGTATAAAATTGTGTTCGTAAAACCTGAAAGCTGATTTACAAACCATATATACACACATGCATACATGCATGCGTACATACGTACATAGATACTAATATATCAGTATGTATATATATATATATGTGTATATATATA
>NW_026364871.1:316-474 GCF_001194135.2 Octopus bimaculoides | reverse complement strand
AGAAATCAAACTACACAAACAAATGGCAGCTAAAACAGTTAAGAAATTAAATAACACTAACATATTTTTATATATATATTATATATTATACATACATATTAACATTTGACAGTATACTTACATATATACATACATCTATACATTGATCTAAAACAACA
>NW_026364871.1:0-116 GCF_001194135.2 Octopus bimaculoides | reverse complement strand
GGATAAACTATTTCTTATTGTTACTAAATTTTCTACAGCCACCTTCACATTCCATGACCACCACTGGGATCAATCACGTACCGGACAAGGATTCTGGATTATTTTTCCAGTTTTTT
>NW_026364870.1:0-415 GCF_001194135.2 Octopus bimaculoides | reverse complement strand
GGTAACCTCATTTATGTCCTCACATGCGCAGGTTGCCAAAACTTCTATATGGGACAGACGAGCCTCCCGTTGCGTAGAAGAGCAGCACTCTATAAGGAACAAATAAATCTCCCTCAATACCGCCAAATTCCACTCAGTGGCCACATAGACTCTTGCGCCAGAAACAAAAACCATAAATTCATTATATTCCCTTTCTATCAATGTAAAGACAGAATCTCCACACAAGAAAGAATCAACAAGGAGAATCTTTTCATTGACACATTCCGACCATTTCTTAACACACACACCCCTCAGTGACCTTATTTCTCTAGGAACAGACATAAACTTCCTGTTGAAAAAGAGTTCAAAACTCCAACTCAAAACATTTGTCTCCCCTTACACACACTTCCTGTTTTGGCACCACATTTCCTGCTTA
>NW_026364869.1:0-267 GCF_001194135.2 Octopus bimaculoides | reverse complement strand
CAGACAGACAGACAGACACACATTCTCATTTTTATATATATAAATATTAAATACTGGCTGAGTATCTCATCATTGCCGAATAATTTTCACAGCAGAATGCCTTTGATTCAATTTTTTTTGTTTCTTGTCAGACCATGTCTTCCCTGATGGATAGACATCTTGATCAGGGACAGATTTCTGTATTATTGGGTTGGCAACTAAGTTCCCACCGTTTTTCTTAAATTTTGGAATTTATTGCATTTTTAAATTTTGGAATCTATTTTTTTC
>NW_026364868.1:0-326 GCF_001194135.2 Octopus bimaculoides | reverse complement strand
TATATATATATATATATATATATATATATATATATACATACACTCATATAAATATATATATCGATGGGAACGAGAATGGGGCCCAATTACACCAACCTCTTTGTTGGTTACATTGAGGCCCAAGTATTCTCCCAATTCTCCGGTCCGACCCCGGAACTATACGGTCGCTACATAGATGACTGTATAGGAGCCACCTCCCTCTCCCGCGAACAGCTCTGCCTTTTCATCTCCTTCCTCTCTAACTTCCACCCTGTTCTTGACTTTACTTCTACCATTTCTGACACCTCTGTTAACTTCCTCGACATCTCTCTTTCCATCAACCCCCC
>NW_026364867.1:0-225 GCF_001194135.2 Octopus bimaculoides | reverse complement strand
AGAGAGAGAGTGTGTGTGTGAGTGTGTGTTTTTTGTATTGGTGTGTGTGTCTTTGTGTGTGCGTGTGTGTGTTGATGGGAAAGAGAAAAGAAGAAAATTGGGTTCATAGCTGGTTAGTTCTTTTCAAGGATAAGTTTATTTTTAGCCTTTTAAAGGAATGGCAAAAGCAGGTGCCATTGTTTTGATGAAGTTGTTTTTCAAAAAAAGAATCTTTGGTGTCATTGT
>NW_026364866.1:0-374 GCF_001194135.2 Octopus bimaculoides | reverse complement strand
AGACATTTTTTTCTTCAGAATCTTCTTTCAATAGTATTTATATATTTTTCCCTGCCTGTAGTTCTTCCATTTCAACACTCCTACGAGCATTTGTAGCATCGGTACCACTGTTATAATGATACTGTTATACAGTGGGAGATATCCTCTTGCCACTGATATGTCCTGCATTATGACAAGGTATTTCATCAACTGCATGACTGGCCCATACAGTGTACCTCACCAAGTGACACTGCTTGCTGTGTCTGTCCACCATTTATCCATAGTGGAACAGTCCACTTCTCACTTGGGGGTGTCCGTCAGCCACTTTAAACTTTTTACTCTTTCTCTTTTATGCTTTTACTTGTTTCAGTCATTTGACTGCGGCCATGCTGGAG
>NW_026364865.1:277-414 GCF_001194135.2 Octopus bimaculoides | reverse complement strand
TTTATCAATAGAACGAGAAAATGTATGTATGTCTGTATGTATATATATGTATGTGTGTGTGTGTGAATGTATGCATGTGCGTATGTGTGTATGAATATGTATATGTATGTATGTGTGTATGTATGTGTGTATGTGTG
>NW_026364865.1:0-152 GCF_001194135.2 Octopus bimaculoides | reverse complement strand
TGTGAATGTATGTATGTATGTATGTGTGTATGTATCTGTATGTATGTATGCATGTATGTATGAGCATATGTATGTATGTATTGTGAATGTTTGTATGTATGCATGAGTGTATGTATGTATGTATGTATGAGTGTGTGTATGTATGTGTGTGT
>NW_026364864.1:330-647 GCF_001194135.2 Octopus bimaculoides | reverse complement strand
ATATATGTATATATATCTTATATATATATGTATATACACATGCATATATACGTATATATATGTGTGTATATGTATAAGTATACATGTATGGATAAGTATATATATATGCATATATCTATGTATATAAGTGTATATATTTATGCATATATATATTTATGTATATATATTTGTACAAGTATATATATATGAGCGTAAGTATATATGTATGTATATATATATTTATACGTGTATATATATTTGTATAAGAATATATATGTATGTGTAGATATATATATATATATAAATGTATGTAAATATATATATAAATATATATACAT
>NW_026364864.1:0-292 GCF_001194135.2 Octopus bimaculoides | reverse complement strand
ATATATATATATATATAGATATATGTATATTTATATATTTATGTATGTATATGTATGTATATGTGTATATTTATGTATATATAAATATATATATACCTGTAAATGTGTATATTTATGTATATATATACATGTAAATATGTGTAGGTAGGTGGATATGTTTGTGTATATATATGTACAAATATATGAGTATAGGTGTATATAAATTTATGTACATGTGTACACATATATGTACACATGTGCGTATATATACATGTATATATACATGTATATATGCATATATATATACATGTAT
>NW_026364863.1:0-351 GCF_001194135.2 Octopus bimaculoides | reverse complement strand
ATACATACATACATACATACATACATACATACATACGTATATATATATATTGTATAAATACATAAATACAGGATACAAACGTACATAACTGCATGCTTACATACATAAATACATACAAATTGTTGGTAGGGACACTGTATTTCGTTATGCAACCATAATTTGCGCATGTGCATAGATGTGCATGTATATATTTATATGCACGTATAGAAATACACATGCACTCACGCACACTCGCATGCAAACATGTATATGCATACTTATAAATACTACCACGTGTTTGTGAAAATGTACATATGCGCGCAGATACACACGGACACACATAATGCACCTGTGTACAGCATTCAGAAATGT
>NW_026364862.1:0-445 GCF_001194135.2 Octopus bimaculoides | reverse complement strand
ATATTTATAAATATAATTAAGGGATCAGCAAATATTTGCTTCACCATTATACCTTTGTTTTTGCCTTTGCGAGTTACAAGTGATGCTATCTGTGGGGTTCACAGCTTTTTTAGCTGCTATTTCTGAACTTCGGTATATGGTGAAGCAAATATTTGCTGATCCCTTAATTATATTTATAAATATATATAAGCTTTTAAATAAGTTCTCCACCAATAATGGTGCTTTCATACCGATGGGCTTGGTAAAAATTGTTAATTGTTAATTGATTTATTAATTAATAATTTGATAATCCTTTACCCTTTTAATTTGTAATAATTATTCACTCCCTGGTAGTATACGCAGATTCTCTGCGATATCACTTGTCGCACACGTGGTAATTTCTTGAGGGAAGGACGGTTAGACTGGCTGACCGAGGTGGATTCGGTTATGCTTTCAGACCTGTGTC
>NW_026364861.1:0-508 GCF_001194135.2 Octopus bimaculoides | reverse complement strand
CATGTGGTTCGTAAGCAAGCTACTTACCACACAGCCACTCCTGCCCCTATGTTATTTGTAAATAACGATGATGATGATGTTCACAAAATGCCATGTGAAATAAAATGAAAAAATAAATATCAAAGCATGAAAGCAGACAATCTAGTGATGAGAGTTGTACAAGTCGTTATGTGTGAATGTTAACTATTACGTCATTACTTCCACGTCTGCAGGTCAACGTCCTGTTGCCAGTGGTTGTCACGTTAAGACTACACTTTAGATGGAAAAGCATGATAGAAACATGGTTGTATTTCTTATCTCTGGTAAATGGGGTACCTTATAATTTTATACTTTTTTATTTGCACATATAACATATAAACATGTGCATCTTTTAGAAGATTATCATTTCATAAGATTTTGCTGGCAAACTTTTAAATAAACATAAACATTTATTGGTCAATATACAGTTTTTGCGAGGAGGCGAGCTGGCAGAAACGTTAGCACGCCGGGTGAAATGCTTAACGGTATT
>NW_026364860.1:0-324 GCF_001194135.2 Octopus bimaculoides | reverse complement strand
GTATAACTCGTTGTGTTATCTCTACGAGTCACCCGAGGGAAACATAACAGGTAGAACCCCTAAAATGTTGGACTAGTTGATTACATGAACTCCAGTGGTTAACTGGCACCTATTTTATCGACCCCCGAAAGAACGAGAGGCAAAATCGACCTCTGTGGAAATTGAACTCGAAACATAAAGACAAACGAACGGCTGCCAAACATTTCGCCAGTTCTCTTTACTTTCGTTTGACTGCGGCCATGCTGAAGCACCGCCTTTATAGTCGAGCAAATCAACCCCAGGACTTATTCTTTAGAAGCCTAATACTTATTTTATCGGTCTCTT
>NW_026364859.1:0-257 GCF_001194135.2 Octopus bimaculoides | reverse complement strand
AGAAAATATTGGTTCATAACATTGAAAGGAGCGCTGCTATTTTCCTTGTTGTTGTTGTTGTTGTTGTTGTTGTTGCTGATGTTAACAGTGAAATTGTTGTCGCTTGTGTTGTTGTAGAAATCGTTGTTATTGTTGCTGTAGTTGTTTTCTATCTTTGCGAAATAAACTTCCGCCTTCATTATGTCAGGTTTTAGATAATTGAGCTGCAAATATTGTTGGGAACAAGTTAACTAAACAGGAACTAATATAATTATATT
>NW_026364858.1:0-274 GCF_001194135.2 Octopus bimaculoides | reverse complement strand
GCTTTCTGTAAAAACAAGAACATCCGTAAGCTAAAGGTAGTTATTGAGTGCGACCATCAGTGAGTGTGAACATTATTATTGCACTTTCTTCATTTCCTTTTTAAACATTAAACACTTCATTCCTATATCTATATACATACATACTACATAGTATTTTCTCGCCAACCTCCTACAATTTGTCCCCCCTCCAGCTGACAGTCTTTTTTGGTACTTTTTGGCGACGGAAAATTGCTTTTTTATATCAGAGTAATAAGGCGTTTCAATAGAACATCTT
>NW_026364857.1:0-493 GCF_001194135.2 Octopus bimaculoides | reverse complement strand
ATGTGTAAGTTTTAGTGTGCCTGCGTGCGGGGTCTGAGTGTGTGTGCACGCGCTTGCGCGCGCGTCTGTGTATATTAGTTTTCAACTGTAGGTATATGTGTATATAAGTGTGTATATATGTTTTGTTTTTCAACTGCCATATTTTCCGATCTCGCTCTCAGATTTCATTTCTCGTAAATGGTTTTAGTTTTGGGATCTTTTTGTTGTTTCTTTCTTCTTTTCATCGTCAGTGAAGAATAGAAAAAGAAAATTGCAAAACAGAACTTATTGTTCTCTCATCCTTGATTCCATCAGGTTCATTCTATCATTTCTGTCACAGACTAAACTCCACTGTCCTTCTTTCTCTTCGTTTATCTATTTTTATTGTTATTCTTTCTGCTGTCGATGTTGTGGTTTCTACGTTATATTTCCACTCCACGTTTTTTGTTTAAATCTATACTTACAACTTTTCTTTTCCATTATGCTTCGTATTTGCTTTTTTCTTTAGTTTATA
>NW_026364856.1:0-314 GCF_001194135.2 Octopus bimaculoides | reverse complement strand
GTCACACCCGGACAAGGTCGGGTTATACTGCTAGTATATATATAAATCTACAAACAGTTACGTATGTATGTTATACATTTATATATTTGTATGCATGCATTTATTTTTCTATAAGTGTGTGTATATGTGCCTATAAGGATGTTAACATGATTTTTTATTATTATTATTGTTATTATTATTATTATTATTATTATTATTATTATTATTATTATTATTATTATTATTATTATTTTATGTTTGATTTTCGTTTTCCATTTCGTTTTCCATCCAAGTCTCACCCAGAGACCTCAAGAGACAACAAGTTAGAAGTTCAT
>NW_026364855.1:0-385 GCF_001194135.2 Octopus bimaculoides | reverse complement strand
CGTCGTCGTCGTCGTCGTCGTCCTCTTCTTCTTCTTTCTCTTCCGCTTCCTTTTCTTCTTCCTCTTCTTCTTCTTCCTCTTCCTTTTCTTCTTCCTCTCCTTCCTCTTCTTCTTCTTCCTATTATTATTATTGATGTTGTTATTCTTGCTCTTGTTTTTATACTTACCTTCATTATTTTCTATACTAGTAGTAGTAGTAGTATTCATAGTAATGGCACTGCGATAGTGGTTATGGAGATGGCCTTGGTGGCGGTTTATATACAATAGTGGAAACGTTATTGAAGCTGGTTCGTATTTCTTATTGTCTTCTTACCTTATATTGACGATTGTTTAAACTAATACATGTATTGCGCATTCCATATACTGCTTGAGCAGCACATAATAT
>NW_026364854.1:0-744 GCF_001194135.2 Octopus bimaculoides | reverse complement strand
GGTTATGGCATTGGTGTTGTTAATGGTGGAATGTCGATGTCGATGGTAATAATAGTAGTGGTCATTGTAGTCTTGGAGTGGTAGTGAAATCGGGTGATGGAGGCGGTGTTGTTTGTAGCAGAAGCAGGAATTTCTAATAACGTCATGTTTAGCCCCTGAACAATTTTTGACCGAACAGATCTATCTATCTATCTATCTATTTATCCGTCTGTATGTATGTATATTTATAGGTATGTGTGTGTGTGTATAATATATATATATAAAGCGCTCCAAAGCCATCCGGTTGGTCTTGTCTTTTATTCAGACATCGTATATGTATTTAATATGACTTTATCCAATGTAGTGTTACGTATCAGCATGCTTAAGATGTTAGGGTAGTGGATTTAAAGGAAGTTTGGCTGCTATTTCTAGCGTGTCGAGCGAGCATTTAGAGGCTCCCTGTTAAATTTTGTGTTGGTTATTGTTGTTGGTGTTTAGATCTTGGTCATTTCTGAACGAGCAGAACCATGATCAAAGGCATTCTACGAACTACCATTCCTGTATTTTTAAACTCAAAAATATCCAATATCTGCCATTTATTTAAGACGGTAGGGTGTGGTTTGAGGGAGATTTGGCTGTTATTTTTAGCAAGTTAAGTGACCACGTACAGGCTGCCTCTTTGGCCGATGGAGTGGCGATAGTGAACAGGAGGTGTAGTACTGTTGTGATGGTAATATTGGTAGTGATAGTTAGGTTAATGGTGGT
>NW_026364853.1:0-267 GCF_001194135.2 Octopus bimaculoides | reverse complement strand
CACACACACACACACACACACACGTATATGTAGATGTGTATGTATGCATGTATAATATATAAGTGTATATATGTGTGTATGTGTATGTGTGTGTGCTTTCGACATTAAGGATTGTCAGACACTGCTCTTTCCCACACATACATTCATATACTCCCACTTATATAAACAGCGATATACATATACGCAGATGCACAAACACGTAAGCACACAGATATGCATATACTGATACCAATACATCGACACATACACAAACATATACACAGATAC
>NW_026364852.1:0-895 GCF_001194135.2 Octopus bimaculoides | reverse complement strand
ATAGATTACCAGTAGGGTATATAATATACTTCATTAATTATATCTTACTTATATTTAATACTTATATTT
Organism: Octopus bimaculoides; assembly: GCF_001194135.2. Classification (NCBI taxonomy): domain Eukaryota; kingdom Metazoa; phylum Mollusca; class Cephalopoda; order Octopoda; family Octopodidae; genus Octopus; species Octopus bimaculoides. The sequence continues at coordinate 826 of NW_026364852.1, read as the reverse complement.
ATTAACTATGAAGGAACTACACGTGTTTCAGTATTGGAAGATTACAATATACATATACACAACTGTATACCCATATATATACATATATAAATACATATATGAAATCATCAGATTTACAATCATTCCAACACATCTTCAGGTTCTATTTCAAAATATTATATATCTAATTTTACATCCCTTTTAAAAATAAGCAATACAATTAAACATTAAAGACTAAAAATTAAGAATTAAAAATTAAGAATAAAAATTATACTTTGTAATATTAAGAATTAAAATTTATATATTATACATTATAAATATGAATTAACATACATATCAATCATGTAAAATCAAGTATATGTCAAATACAGAATGTGAGATATAAGATTAAACGTCAGAATAAAAATGTCTGTCTTTAAATGTGGTATATAACAAGAAAAATTCAAATACATATCTTGCTTTTTTTTTTGCTGGTACTAAAATGGTGATTAGAGGAAGCAGATAGCAAGGAACTATGGGTATTTATAGGTGATTAGTACCAAGGGGGGTAATTACATTATACATAGTTTTAATTTTAAATTATCCTCTATTATTATTTTCTAATTTACCTATATTGGGAAGTATATATAATTTGTTATTATATAATTTTAGTAATATTTAATTCATATATTTATTTTATTTAAATTATTGCATTATTTTTTATTTTTTATTTATTTAAAAAAAAAAAATAATTTATATAGTCTATTCAAGTGCTTTAGAAATGAAATTGTGTGGTTATTTGATTCAATACTTCATTCTACTAAATGTAAAATTACTTCAGTGCCAGTCTTATGGTTTTATTGGAAAC
>NW_026364851.1:0-437 GCF_001194135.2 Octopus bimaculoides | reverse complement strand
TATATATATATATATCTATACACACACACATATACATATATATGATATACATACATATATATGTGTGTGTGTATATATATATAAATATATATATATGCATATAGATTTATACATATATGTATGTATACATGTATATATATGTATGTATACATATATATATATGTATGTATACATATATATATATATATATATATATATATATATATATATATATATATATATATATATGTATATACATATGCATACATATATATATGTTCATATAAATGTATATGCATACACACACACACACACATATAGAGATAGATAGATAGATACATACATACATACATACATACATATGCATATATATGATGTATATGAAATACTTACGCGTGTATATATATATGTGTGTATATATATATATATGTGTGTGTACATATGCATATATATAATAT
>NW_026364849.1:0-403 GCF_001194135.2 Octopus bimaculoides | reverse complement strand
GTGTGCATTAGGTGAGGGTGTGAGTGTTCCTGTGTGAGTGTGTCTGTGACTGTATCTGTGTAAGTGCCTGCGTGTGCTCTATGGAGGTAGTGTTGATGTGATCTCTATATGTATCTGGGTGGGCGAAACTTTTTGCGTGTAGCTGTGTTTCTGTATGTGTGTATAAATGTGTGCGTGTGTAGATACATGTGGTAACACACATGTGTGCATAAAATACAAATATATATACGTGTACACACGCACACACACATATATATATCCATATACACACATATATACATGTGCATGTGTGTATATGTATATATATATATCCATATACAAACAGACATGCATGTATATATGCATATATAAACACGCCTCCTATATACACACGTACACAAATATACACAAACACCCAGCCAAT
>NW_026364848.1:0-225 GCF_001194135.2 Octopus bimaculoides | reverse complement strand
TTTCTATATTTTTTTCTTCTGTATGCTTCGATTTAGCAATCAATTTGCCATCGACAAAACTAATGAGATTTTCCCGGGGTCAACGGAGTGCACATTCTTGTTGGAAATCAAATCACTGCAAACTGGTGTTTCGGTAACTTTGTGGCTAAATGATGAATGTGTGGGTCGGGGTTTCGCATCCCAACCAAAGCTCACAGCCAACTTTATTTTATTTTATCAAAATGT
>NW_026364847.1:0-467 GCF_001194135.2 Octopus bimaculoides | reverse complement strand
ATATATGTATATAATTAACTCTCATTATGCTTAAATGCAAAGCTATACGTATACATAAACGACAGTATTTAAATATTTACACACACACACTAACTCATTCACACACATACAATCTCACACACGCATGATTCCGCTATATTGCATAGGCTTAGCGTTTGGTGGAAGTTTGTATGCAATTAAACGAATTCACATTACACACGATAAATTAGGCTGATTACACTATTAATTTTAGTATTAATATTATTTTGATTAATTTATGCCTGTATGAACTAAACAGTAAAAGCAAAATACATCATTGTTCATACACATGTTAGCGTTTATACATATATACATTATATACATATGTTTATATATATATACACACATATACATATGTCTATACATACATACATACATACATAGACACACACATGCACACACATTTATGAATATATATATATATATATATATATATATATATATATATA
>NW_026364846.1:0-430 GCF_001194135.2 Octopus bimaculoides | reverse complement strand
TACTATACAAGAATGCCTCACGCTATGAGGGACTCTAATGTCAAACTACCATAATAAACACATTTTTACCAAACACGAGGAAATGCAACTTTCAAAGCTAGCCCCTTAAAAACAGACTGAATTATAGATCATGATTTCGTAGTTATTGTAGTATTATACAACTTCTACTCCTCAGTATAATATGGTCAAGATACATAGAAATAGACAGAAAATCAACATACCAAACGAACACCGTGTATCCAGTATAGTACATAGAAGATTGTTTATCGCTATATACCTATGTAAGTGGCGGGATTTTCGAATTGCATCTCAGTACATGTGTTTTTTCTCAGAATGAATTCAGCACTGAATATATTCTGGTTATATATTTAAATTCAATTATAGGATGAATTCTTTTACAAGAATTTATCAAGTAGCTAGTGTGAAAAAA
>NW_026364845.1:0-987 GCF_001194135.2 Octopus bimaculoides | reverse complement strand
ATATAAGAGGTGAGGTTCCGTTTGGTATTTTGCATTGTAATATACCTCGTCGAATTCTTAATTTGATATATTTATACATAATTTCCTCAGTACTCCGGAATCCGTCCATACCTTGCCACAATTCAGTGTGTAGTGAACGCTAAGTAAACAATACTATTTTATATTAGTTAGAAGGGTAGTGTTAAAGGAGGGAATAAGTTGGTGGTTAAAACAATACAACAAAAATGAAATAATAATATAAAATAAAATAAGGAATATAAAATACTAAGAAGAAAAATACACAGATATTCATACAAAAATAAAAATAAGTATAAAAGGAGGCAAATCGGTGGGGCAGGTAATCTAAGAAACAATAAGAGAAAATCTGGATAGTAAGGTAAGATGCATCTAAGTCATTTAGACGGGTTGGAGAAGGGTGGTGAGGAAAAGTCTAAATGTAGAAGAAGAAGATAAGTAAATATAGATACAGAGATCTTAAAGGTCGTAAGGGATAGATATATATGAGCTGTGTCTGCCTATATCAGTGGTGGGTCGTAAATAAGTGGCGTCAGGTTATAGTAAACTTGAAATATGATATTCTTGTGGTGAATGGTCAGTCTAGGCGAATTACAACTTAAGTATACGAACTTATCTATTATATTGGTGCATACACTTATCTAGATGATGAAAGGGTGAAGGAAGTGGAAAGGGTAATTAGAACATATAAGACCTTAAAGAATGAATAATTAGAAAATGTCAACAAGAAAAGGGAAATAAAGTATGTTGGACGTTAAAATTCAAAATACAGAGTATTGGGGGCATTTCAACCGTAGTAATATAGTATAATATTGATAGGAAATAATAACACCTACATTAATAATGCAAAAAATAAGAAATAAAAAATAAGAAGTAAGAGATAAAAATAAAAAATAAAAAATAAAAAGTAAAAAATAAAAACATAAAGGAATTAAAAAAATTAAAAAATTAAGAGATAAAAAATAAAAAAGA
>NW_026364844.1:0-340 GCF_001194135.2 Octopus bimaculoides | reverse complement strand
TGTGTATATATCACAATGGATGGATAATTCCTTCTATGTGGAATGTAAATGTGCATCAGTCTGTGTGTATGTGTTTGTGTGTGTGTATGTGTGTGTGTGTGCATGTAAGTGGTATGATGCACATTACATATATGTGTGTGATTATATATATGTCTTAATGTATGTGAGTGCATGTATGTGTTAGAGTATGTGTGCATGAGTATGTAAGAATTAGTGGATGTATGTGTGAGTATATCAGTATGTATGAGTGCATGTATGTATGTATATGTGTGGGTATATATGAGTATGTGTATGTATATATATATATGTATATATATACCTATATATATATATATATATA
>NW_026364843.1:0-432 GCF_001194135.2 Octopus bimaculoides | reverse complement strand
CATACAACATACATACATGCACATATACACACACACATACATGCACACACACACACACACGCATATACACAGGGTGCATACACGCACACGCACACACGCGCGCGTTCAGAAACGCACATATACCTCCACATAACACAACCCCACGCACACACTCAATACACACACGCTCATACTCACACACACGTACGCACACACACTCATGCATACACACCCAAATACATACACTCACGCGCACACACATCAATGCACATATACCTCACACATACCTTCCACACACACCACACACACACACACACATGTAAACATACACACGCACATACACACACGCACATACGAACGTGCACACACGCACATGAATGCACACATACCTAACACACACAACCCCACGCACACACTCATACACACCCCTACATACATACATGCACACATACA
>NW_026364842.1:0-490 GCF_001194135.2 Octopus bimaculoides | reverse complement strand
TTTAATTCCTACATATGTTTCAAAAATTATGTGCACTCTACTCCAAAGAAATGAGAGATGCTGGTATATACACATAAATTCATCGTCAGGGAAACAAATTACAAATGCAAGACTTGCGCTAAATGCTAAGGTTGCGTACGAGTAATAACACTATATTGCTAAGTTGAATGACCGTTAGAAACAAGAACGCTAGTTTACAGGGAGCTGTATAGGGAGAGAGGCTATGAACGCTATACTAAGAGTTTAAATTAAAAGAAGACATAATGAACCGCAGAAAAATCTTAAAGTTAATAATAATAGTAATAAAAATCTTTTTTTTTTTGTAAATGGAAGGATCATATACGTTTTGCTCTATTTATTATTATCCTTTATATCTACTGAAAATACATCACTTTAACATGGAATTTCTACCCCTTAACCGGGTATGACATCCCAGATTTTGTGATTTTTGCTACCCTGGTAACTATTAACATATTTGCATTATCGAAGT
>NW_026364841.1:0-326 GCF_001194135.2 Octopus bimaculoides | reverse complement strand
TCGTCGTCGTCGTCGCCGTCGTCGTCGTCGTCGTCATCGAGGTCGTTGTTGTTGCTATAATTGTTGTTATTAGTCAACTAGTTAAAGAATTAACCGATTACTAGTCGATTGTTCGAGAAGTTCTTTGATCAGTCAATCATTTCGTTTTCCCAGAGTTCTGACGTTCTACATTCATGACCTCATCAAAGATGTGCTCTCATCTTCTCCAGGTCTGTCACAGTTGCTAACCAAAGAAAATAATTCTAGTTTTTGTTTTTTTTTGTTTTTTGTTTTTTTTTACCAAATGAATAATTTTCTTGTACTGCATATTTTACAATTAACAACAT
>NW_026364840.1:0-220 GCF_001194135.2 Octopus bimaculoides | reverse complement strand
ATTCTGATGCTTTGTTTTCCCAGGAAGAAAAGGGAATGTTGCATTACTACAGTGTGTCTTTTAGTTTGTCTTTGAAGCGCAAGAGTGGCCTTCCAACAGACCTTCCTGTTGGGAATTGGCCAAAGAGAAGTTGCTTCGGAATTCTGATATAACTCATACATGAGAGATGACCCAACAGTCCAAGCTGTATTTCGATGAGGATGGCTTCAATACCTGATAT
>NW_026364839.1:0-210 GCF_001194135.2 Octopus bimaculoides | reverse complement strand
TGTACCGTTCACTGATGTTAATAGACGCTGGTTAAATGACATATCTAATCTTAAATACATTGCACTGCTTTCTTACGATGTCTCGTCCGACGTTTCGCTAGATTGACTTTATCAAGATGTTGTTTCTTTACTTTACTTTCAGGCGCAAATACATACATACATGCATACATAAATACATACATACATACACATACATACATACATACATAC
>NW_026364838.1:0-222 GCF_001194135.2 Octopus bimaculoides | reverse complement strand
TTTGGGTAGAGCACTGCTGTGAAATAGGCGTGTAGGATCGAAATGTATTCATCACGTGTCCATTTATGCCATTTTGGTTTTGTTTGCGGGACATGAGAAACAACGTCCGGCCATTTATTTTGACGGTCATGGTTTTCGTAGGGTACGGGTTCGTTCATTTCTGTTGTCAGACTGTTTTGCACGTTCAGATCTTCGTACTTTTTTCGTAACAAGCTTACAGTA
>NW_026364837.1:0-208 GCF_001194135.2 Octopus bimaculoides | reverse complement strand
TGTATGTATGTATGTATGTATGTATAGATACACAGAGAAGGGGAGAGGGGGAGAGTTTGTATAGGAAATATATACACACATATACACGCATTTAAGGAAGTACTCAAGTGCGTACTTGAAATGTGGTCAAGAATTCCTCTGCGTCTGTTTGTTGGCACATGTCTAATTTAGAATGGATAGTTCTGAGTGTGTGTGTGTGTGTGTGTGT
>NW_026364836.1:0-450 GCF_001194135.2 Octopus bimaculoides | reverse complement strand
AATATTATTATTACTATTATTATTATTTTGTTTTGGGCTCAGGTTCGGTCTCATTCCTGGTAGGATTTATGTGGGTAGTAAGTTACTACATTAGGTATCCACAAGTTTTGAACAGTCTTTCAAGTGCTTACTACCCTTCTGACAAGCCTTGCTGTTCCTAAGAAACATTCTATTCCAATCTTCATCAGCTATTTGTCTATCTCTTTGCTTACTGTTCCCAACGCATTAATTTTTATAGGCATGACCTTTACTGTTTACATGCTCCAAATACTTCCTATTTCAAATTTTAAGGGAGTGTAATTTTTTGTTTTTCTTCCCCTATCTTTATGATCCTGGAATCAAACGGGTATGATGAGTCGATAAGTAAGCAACTTCGCCTTTCCTTATCTATTACTATTATTTCATCAACTTTTTCAAGTTCCACTTGAAAAGGAAGATGAGAGTAGAGAG
>NW_026364835.1:0-311 GCF_001194135.2 Octopus bimaculoides | reverse complement strand
TGTGCTTGCGTTTTTGCGTTAGTGTCTATGAATTGTGTGTATAAACCAGTATATATTTTTGTATGTAAGGCGTATATATATAAAGAGCCATATCAGTATTTCGCCCGCTCAAACATATGCGCACATTTATATACTCATATATTCTCACACCTATACACACAAACGCACACACAGATATACATATATAAGATTAGATATACTTGTAGTTGTTTGTGTATGCATACATACCTACTTATAAGTTTTAATTTTTGTTCTTAAGTTGTTATGTTTACACACACACACACACACACACACACACACACACACACACA
>NW_026364834.1:0-232 GCF_001194135.2 Octopus bimaculoides | reverse complement strand
TTCTTGAGCCTCTCCTGTATTTCTCTCACTCAGTCTAAACTTCCATTACCCCGCCTTTTCTCACCACGCCCAATTTCGCCCCCAGGGTTTGTCCTGACTCACCTTTGCCATTTTCTCTTACTATCACTCTTTATCTTACTCTCCAGCTTGCTCTCCTTTGTTCTCCAACAGGAGTATCCATGTATCTACCTTACAGCAAGACACTTATCTGTGTCCCTGTATACCTTTAATC
>NW_026364833.1:0-739 GCF_001194135.2 Octopus bimaculoides | reverse complement strand
GCATGGAAAGCGGACATTAAACGACGATGATGATGATGATGATATATATGTGTGTGTGTGTTAGACTGCCCTTTGATAGATGGCAAATAAAGGTTCCACCATTACTTATTGAACAGATGATATGCTTATAGTGATCATACATTTGTGTTGTACATTAGCTTGCTCAATCCATCAAAATCATTGTATCCTGCACAGCTGTCTGATGTGCCACAAATCAGACATCAAAGTGATAGCAGAGCAACATGGAAGGAGGTGTCTTTGTTGAAGAACACTTCACACCATCTGGTCTGAGAATGGGAATCATGATTTCATGATCATGTGTGCAACACCTTAACCTCTAAGCCATGAACCCTCACACTTTTAATAAATAATAAACATTGGTAATACATTATGACTACAAAATTTCCAACCATGAATTTTCAGTTCTTTGATCAAATGAACTATCAAGCACATTGCATTAGTGTGTTTGTCACTGAGGATGCTATAGATATCTATGCCCTTAACATAACTCTCAGGCAGCATCAACCTAACACAGTGTGACAAGGTTGGAGCCTTGAATTACAGATACCAGCTACCTGCCTGGCTTCTACAATTTTTGTGTACCAAATATCAAATACATGATATTGGGTAAGGGCGGTGAACTGGCAGAATTGTTAGCACGCTGGGTGAAATGCTTAGTGGTATTTCGTCTGCCGTTACGTTCAGAGTTCAAATATCGCCGTCGTCGACTTTGCCTTTC
>NW_026364832.1:0-511 GCF_001194135.2 Octopus bimaculoides | reverse complement strand
GTTGCTCCAGCATGGTCGCAGTCAAATGACTGAAACAAGTAAAAGAGTAATCAATATTTATCATTTTTGGATAAAAGGAAGATTTCATACAGAAGAATTGCAACTCTGTTTATAAACAAATTACCATTAAGTTACTGCAAAACATTTAAAATTGTAGTAACTGCCAAACTCCATCCAAATGCGAAACTCTTACAGCAAGATCCGAGAACTATAAATGATCTGTTCATTCTCTACTCAACTTTCTTTTTTTTTTTCAGTTATATACACACACCACATTCGATCCCTCATTTTCTTTCGTTCGCTTCACCCCATTCAATAGTTCTGTGTCTTTTATATCAACCCAATCTGATATTCCTTTTATACCGTACATACAACTGTATTATAGAAATCCGGCCATTTTTCCTTCCAGCTAGTGAGTAAAGGTAAGGGAGTACTCCCTCCTTCACTTAGCGGTCATTCTCATAGCTCTTTTGTCTTAATAACGGTCAATCACACAGTAATTTCCCTTTGT
>NW_026364831.1:0-958 GCF_001194135.2 Octopus bimaculoides | reverse complement strand
TGTCCATGTGAGAAGCAGGGCTCTTCCAAGAGAAGACCAACCACAGAGAGTGTCTGACCCTGAGATTTGTTAATGGACATGGCAAAAATTACACGAAGGGGGAATTGCAGTCTTCTGAATGTAAAAGGAATGTCTACTCCTGATAGAGTAGGAGGAATTCTTAGAATAAAGACATCATCACCTTTTCCACATCCAGAAAGAATGGTTGCTTCGATAACATGTGACATCATCTTCTTTATCCCTCTGATTCGAATTTCATCAAAATTGCATATGAAGGTTCTTTCCTTCTTTACACACCCTAAAAAATTCTAATCATGGCACATGTATCCCATACTACTGATATTTATGCGCACATTAAAAAATTCCAGTGTTATGGACCTTGTAAAAAGGATTTTGCTCCTAAAAATTGAGCTCATAGAGCTGAAAAGTGTGGGAGTTAAGGCCCATATTGGGGGTGGGGATGTTAATATCAACCAGAGAAGTTGAATTGTTGGGAATCTTTTTAACTTGGGTCTTATATGTATTGTTTGAATTTTTTTGAAATAGGAAATATATGTATGTTCACTGGGTTTGTAAAAGTGAGCAAAGCTACAGGAAACCAAAAGACGAATAATCCCGATAATCAGTCAGCTACCCTAGCCTAGTCGTTACTACTCCCCAATGTAGGATTCCTCACCATACAGGTTACAGGAACAGCTGTAAGATGCATTACAGATATATAGCAATTGGAAGGGCATGACCCAATTGAAATAACGTGTGACGTTTGGAGCAAAGGGAAATGAAAGTGTTTGGAGTTTTCAAATGGCCACTATATCGACAGGTAACTGGGCAGAAAATATTTACAATCCATAAATGTCTTAGAACAACCAGTCACTCATCTGGGAAGGCCTTGAAATCAATGTAACCAACTGGGGATTATGTGTGACCCAGTGATAATAAAAAGACTCAAAGGAGGTCT
>NW_026364830.1:162-413 GCF_001194135.2 Octopus bimaculoides | reverse complement strand
TAAAGTAAATGTCTGAACAAACAAGAGCGGATTTATTCACAAAGTTGGATCGTGCTATCTGCATACGTTGAAAGAATATCAGGGGAAAAAAATTCTGCATAGACTTTGATACTCACCTGATATTCTCTGAGCGTGCAAATTAGTTCATCCTAATAAGGTGCCTCAATTTAAGTACTTAATTCAACTGAATCTAAATTACATTATATATATATATATATATATAAAACTGAGAATGTGTGTCTGTGTGTCTA
>NW_026364830.1:0-152 GCF_001194135.2 Octopus bimaculoides | reverse complement strand
AAACTGAGAATGTGTGTCTGTGTGTCTATATGTGTGCATCACTAAAACTGAAGAACTACCCAACCGATTTCATTCAAATATATCTATATATATCTATATATCTTAATATATAAAGCTGAAGTTGTGTGGCTGTGTGAAGCCTTTTTAAAAGT
>NW_026364829.1:0-411 GCF_001194135.2 Octopus bimaculoides | reverse complement strand
ATCAGGTTTTGCCTTTCCTTGCGTAACATCTGTGGCGAGGAGAGGTGAGGCTGGTATTGATGGGCGACTGCTGGTCTTCCATAGAAACTACCATATATGTATGTATGAATATATATTAGAATAATATAAGCACAAGGCAGTGGTTAGGCAGAAATTAATTTGGGTTACATAAAATCCGGTTTTGACATGATACGACTGCTAAATGCAATCTCATTGCACTTACCGCGTGCAAGATCTCTTTGGTATAATGGTGTAACAACGTCATAGCTCTGCAGTACCAGCACTAGTCAGATTCCCATAAATCGATGGTTTCTAGCACTGACCACGGACACATATGGTATTTTACACCTCTTTCTTATAAGAAAGAATATTTTTCTCCATGATAACTGTAGGAAATTTCGATCTTGCAGT
>NW_026364828.1:0-409 GCF_001194135.2 Octopus bimaculoides | reverse complement strand
TGTGTAGATGTGTGGATGTGTATATAAAAATATTATACATATATATAGTATATGTTAGATAATCTTAATCAACATGTAGTTTCTTTAATGTCCATTGGCCCTGGAAATATTGTACTCTAAATCTTCAAAATGCAAACTTATTTTATTCAATTGGTTTGTAATTTGTATTGAGAATAAATTGCAACAATTGTAGGCTTAATTAACAATATGTCACTACATTAACTTATATCCATTTAAACTCACCATTATCTTACTTGATAATAACAATATATATAGACAGAGAGAGAGATAGGGGGGGAGGTAGATAGACAGACAGACATATATTTATATATGTACATGTATTGGGTTTTATTTTCTTGAAGAGTCCGCTTAAACGAACGAAAGCGTAAATAAAGAATTATCTAATTTC
>NW_026364827.1:0-561 GCF_001194135.2 Octopus bimaculoides | reverse complement strand
CATATGTTTATGTGTGTGTGTATGGTGAAATATAACAATATTCAGATGCATATATATTTTTTCTTTAAACTGTCATCTTTGTTTACAGATGTGAAAGTGTTTTAAAGATATAAAGATTCTCCTCCCATCTTCCTTCTTCAGTAATATGACCATAATCGCCTTCCAATGTGAAGCTGAATGGTTGGATCTATGGAACATCAGATAATAGCTAAAACCTTTGCAAATTTAAAAGAGCTTTCGACATTTTTGAAGAACTTTCTATTCTGTCCATTCTGATAAAAGTAATAAATAATTCCTTTCAAGATCATGTTTCGTAATTTATCTTCTAATACTGTTTTGTGTTGTACCAGCTATGCAGTTTCCAAATTGTGGCATGAAGAAAACATTGCCGTTATACGAATCGATATTACACACTCGTAATTATCATGGTCATTTATACAAGAAAGAAATTTCATTACAATCCTGAAATATTACTAAAATTTCAAAGATATAAGCAAATAAACATTAAGGCAATATTCATGTATGTATGTATGTATGTATGTATGTATGTATGTATGTATG
>NW_026364826.1:0-429 GCF_001194135.2 Octopus bimaculoides | reverse complement strand
GAGAGAGAGATACATACATACATACATACATACATACAGAGTACTTGTATGCTTTCATATTTACGTATGTCAATACATTTATACCTACCTCCATATATATATATAGGCCAGTATTTCATATATACGAAAAAGAACATCAGAGCAGTAATATATTTAGAATGATGATTTTTTTTATATGTTCAGTCAGAGAGTAAAGGTTGGTTTCGCGCCTATAGACCACTAAACTATATTGTCGACTCATTCAAGTCAAATAGCTGGAGGCATATAGATTCTCTACAGGAGCAGTAGAGAGGTAATGTGCCTCAGGCTATTTGTTGCTGACTAGTTGCCTGAGCAGCTACAGGGTTTATAGGTGCGAAAACGATGGTCTCTCTATGACCGACCATAACAAACTGTCTTTTGAATATACATACATACATACATACACAT
>NW_026364825.1:0-392 GCF_001194135.2 Octopus bimaculoides | reverse complement strand
GCACACCACTACTGACACTTAATGTATATAATTCCTCATCTCTTACTACAAACACACTTGTTCCCAACAATGTCTTAGTTTACTCAGAAGTATAGCTTCACAATCTGTAGCACTTTGATCTTTTTGGTACACTGACAAACATCCAGTTTTGGCTTCTCTTCACCTCTCTCCTCTTTAGCTGTATTCTATTGTTCTATGTTAGCTGTTTTCTACCAGCCTCTCAGATTTATTGTTCTATCAACCATGCTATTCTCTTGCCATGTTAACTTAGATATGATTTCTTGCTCTAGCCACAAACCTGGTCTGTAGTTTCTGTTAATTGTATCATCAAATTCCAGGTGAAGGCGCAATGGCCCAGTGGTTAGGGCAGTGGATTCGCGGTTTCGATTCCC
>NW_026364824.1:0-370 GCF_001194135.2 Octopus bimaculoides | reverse complement strand
TAAGCATATGCCTTCAAGAGGAAAGTGATTATGTTCGAAATCTATCTATCGATCTATCTATCTATCTATCTATCTGTTTATGTATATCTATCTGTTTATGTATATCTATCTTTTTATCTACCTATCTATTACTTTATTAATGTATCTACCTACTTACATATGCACACATGGTATTATTGGATGGATACATATTAACGTATGTTTGATTTAATTCCTCCTTTTCTTATTCTTAGTAGATTGACGAAAACGTGTATGCATTACACGACCCCCAAATTAATTCAGTGCACATATGAAATGGTCGAAACTCTCTGATATTTTAATATCCATCTATTTGGAGAATAGTACATAGAGGAATAGCCATTTGCTTCCG
>NW_026364823.1:117-221 GCF_001194135.2 Octopus bimaculoides | reverse complement strand
TCTCTGTCTCCTTTTCTTTCTCACTGCAAGAATTCTGATTCAACCAGAACAAGCGAAACATAAGAACCAGCATGTTTTGAATGTGCAAGATACTCCGTTCATCA
>NW_026364823.1:0-107 GCF_001194135.2 Octopus bimaculoides | reverse complement strand
ACCCGACACTCCTATTACGAGGGGAGGACACAAGGAATGGAGTATTGCCCAAGTTAATCTGTGCTTGTTTATCATACATCGCTGTCTACAAAGAGGAAAGGTACCAA
>NW_026364822.1:0-487 GCF_001194135.2 Octopus bimaculoides | reverse complement strand
TTATTATTATCATCATTGTTATTGTTATTATTATTATTATTATTATTATTTGTACGATAGCGACCGTGTCACACACATTGAGGGAGATCGCACACTCGATATTTTCAGCAACCAATTTTTATCGCCCACCCCATACCCGAGAAGATGAAGGGCAAAATTGTCTGTCGCCACACCAGAACCTAAAGACAACTCATTCTACCTACACCGTAAATGATCTTAACTCACCGTTTCTAACGAACCCCCAAAGTTACACCGATTTTCCCTCATCACCATTAAGATGAACTTCCACGATTGTTCGAAGTCACAAAACATAACAAAGACATATATCATATGAGGGTTGCTGGATGGCGGCCGTTGTTGATTTTGGACAACAGACGATAGTAGAATCAAAACAGACAAATCGAAATGCGTACAATGTAAATAAACACCCTCCAAAACAAACACGCACGTAGACATAGGATTACATATTTATATACATTCTACATAT
>NW_026364821.1:0-448 GCF_001194135.2 Octopus bimaculoides | reverse complement strand
TGTCAGGCCTTTCTGAGTGCCAGAAGTTGTCAAACTCACCACCAACTCCTACACCATGTTTCTGGAGTGGAGGAGCCTTTTGTCACTCTCACGTCGACGGTGATTAATTTTTATGTATGACAACGTTCCTTTGCATTCAACCAAGGCAACAATTTCGTACTTCACAACTTCAGGAATCACAGGCCAATTACTCATGACTTGACCTCCCTGTTCTTCTGACCTAAACCCTATTGAACAACCGTGGTCGATTTTGAAGAGGTAAGTGAATTAAGGAGGTATCCAGTTTTCATTGAAGGATGCCATAACATCTCAGATTAGTCAACTAACAGCTTCTGTGGATAAAAGACTTATGACATTTCTAAACAAGGAAGTTATGTAGACAAATAAAGTACAGCACCAACAGTTTCATTCTGTTTGTTTCATATTTTTTGCTGCTATGCTTCGGTAG
>NW_026364820.1:0-236 GCF_001194135.2 Octopus bimaculoides | reverse complement strand
TATATATATATATATATATGCATGCATATGTATGTATGTATGTATGTATATATATATATGTATCTATCTATATATATGTGTATTTATTAAATTTCCTCATCATCATCATCATCAAATCGATCTTGATCGGGTTTCATTGACGATGAGATTTCACTAATTCATATTTTCCATTCCAGTTGGTTGAAGGTCCCTCTTGCTGAGTGTTAACTCAAATGCATGTCGTTACTAGCATTCCT
>NW_026364819.1:0-298 GCF_001194135.2 Octopus bimaculoides | reverse complement strand
TCTAGGTTAGAAACCCGTTCTTTCTCTATTGGCAAGAAATCTTGAAATAACTTGAATAATGACATACATACATACATACATACATACTGTTGTAGATGTTGAAATGACACATACATATGCACATACATACATATGCACATACAGATACATACATACATACATACATATACACATATACACATACATACATGTGTGTAAATTGTGTGTGTGTGTATGTGTGTCTATATATAGGTATGTATATCTATGTTTGTATGTATTTATGTATGTATGTATGTATGTACGTATGTACGTATGTATG
>NW_026364818.1:0-244 GCF_001194135.2 Octopus bimaculoides | reverse complement strand
CTAGCATGGAAAGCGGACGTTAAACGATGATGATGATGATGATGACTTGCTTGCCGCATGGATTTTCTTGGACATTGGTGATACGTTTCCAGCACTCCTTGCTTTGTGGGAGTTGTTGATGTTCATGGTCTTCTGGAACGTGTCTCGTGAATGTTCTGAATAATTCCATCGGCTTCAAACTTATCTCTAATTTGAGTGATGGTAAGTCGCATTGGTGGATCTGTTTGAAACTCCCTCCTAAACT
>NW_026364817.1:216-382 GCF_001194135.2 Octopus bimaculoides | reverse complement strand
GTATGTATGGTTGCATTTTTGCATATATAGATGTATGTATGCACGGGTGCGTACATGTATGTATAAATGGATGTATAGATGCAGGGATGTATGTGCGTATGTATGTATTTATTATATGCATGTATGTATGAATGCATATGTGTATATGTTTGCATGTAAAGGTGTA
>NW_026364817.1:0-143 GCF_001194135.2 Octopus bimaculoides | reverse complement strand
GTATGCATGTATAATACATACGCTTGTATCTATGACAGAATGTATTTATGTATGTATGTATTAATGTTTGTATATATGGGTGTGTATGTATATATGTGTGTGTATGTATTATGTATGTATGTATGTGTATATGAATGTATGTA
>NW_026364816.1:0-204 GCF_001194135.2 Octopus bimaculoides | reverse complement strand
TATGTAAACATATATACTCGCATACATTCATACACTCAGCTTCGTATACACACACTCACACACACATACACACATGCATACGCACAGAGACACTTTTCTTGAAACCTGCACGTGAGTGTACATATATGTATATACATACACATGAATGTACATATATATATGTATATATGTATATAAATAAAAATACATATGTATGTGTGTGTG
>NW_026364815.1:0-392 GCF_001194135.2 Octopus bimaculoides | reverse complement strand
ATATATATATATATATATATGATGCAAAATCATCATGTAATGTCTTATCTTGGCATCTGTTTCAAGAGGCCAAACTTACATATTAACCATATTCAAAGGTGCATGAAATTATAGGTGACAAGTCCAGATGAAGTTGCTAAGTAAATTAGGCCTCTCTTAACAATTTCGTCTGGACTGGTAACTGGTCACACACTTAGGATATCATGTACATATCTCCTATGAATATGGTTATTACATAAGTTTTGCCTCTTGAAACAGCTGCTGAGATAAGCCATTATATAATATTTTTTCATTACACATTTTCTTTTTTTCAAAAGCTTTATATTGAGTTCCATGTAAATATATGTCTGAAGCCTGACTGTTTTTATCAACCTTACTACCTCTCCCCCCCC
>NW_026364814.1:0-403 GCF_001194135.2 Octopus bimaculoides | reverse complement strand
AGGAACTTATTTAACGAGTTATTTAAGGACAAATTTGAATATGGACTGGATTTAGAGACAATGTTTTGGTATTTACTTCTTGTTCTTAATTTTTTCCCTGAAGACGTGTAAGGCAAATTATATGTTTGACTTAAATTTGACAGTCACATATAGCCTTATACAGAAATGTTGACATAGGAATAAATTTCAATAATCTGTATATATATAAAAGAGAGGATGTTTGTGTGTGTGTGTACGTGAATGTGGTTTATGCACGTCCACAAATTAGCACGCATGTCGCTCCAATTTTAGGAGAAGATTCGGAATGACCCTATGTGCATTTTAGTGAACTTTCTCTCTCAGAGGTACCCACATATACCTGTAAAAATCAATAAACTTTTACCAATTTTGAAGTTTGTTGACA
>NW_026364813.1:0-295 GCF_001194135.2 Octopus bimaculoides | reverse complement strand
TGTATGTATGTATGTATGTATGTATGTATGCATCTATCTATGTATGTGTGTATGTGTGTATGTTAGTATGTATGTATGTATGTATGTACGTACGTGCGTACGAACTTATGCCTGTCTGTTTGTATATATAGGTATATATAAGTATATATATTAGATAAATATATATATACATATGTATATACACATATATATAGCATATATATGCGTATATATACATACATATACACACATATCCATATATGCAGACACAC
The DNA here is from genome assembly GCF_001194135.2 of Octopus bimaculoides. NCBI lineage: Eukaryota > Metazoa > Mollusca > Cephalopoda > Octopoda > Octopodidae > Octopus > Octopus bimaculoides. Next base: position 44 of record NW_026364813.1, on the reverse strand, counting down.
ATACATACATACGTACATACATACACACATACATACATACATAC
>NW_026364812.1:0-308 GCF_001194135.2 Octopus bimaculoides | reverse complement strand
CATACATACATATATACATACATACATACATATATACATACATGCATACAGCACATATGTCCTCATGTTTGTATGTATACATGTATATATAATATATTTATATGTATGTGCGTGTATGAATGTATATAGTATTTATGTATGTTTGTATGTATTCGTGTATGCGAATGTGTGTATAGGAACATATATATGTATGTGTTTGCGTGTGTTTGTGTATAAGCATTTATAAATATATGCATATATAACTATGTATGCATACATATACACGCATATATATGTACATATACATATACATATAGATATTCATATAT
>NW_026364811.1:0-204 GCF_001194135.2 Octopus bimaculoides | reverse complement strand
CACTTTTAGTTGATGTAGAATCCAGTTTTGTTGATGTAAGTTGATTCCTTCATGACAATTTCAGGCTTCAAACGAACATGATTGCTATCCTGAAGAAACAAACCAACAGAATAAACAGGTATGCAACAAATTAGACAATAGCAACTAGTTACATTTTTCAAGGGGAAGAACTCTTTGACAGTATGTCTCAGTTCCCCCCCCCCC
>NW_026364810.1:0-295 GCF_001194135.2 Octopus bimaculoides | reverse complement strand
CAACGCGTCACCCGGTCTAGGAATCGAAACCACAATCTTACGATCATGAATCCAATACTGTAACCACTAAGCCACGTGCCTCCATTTACAAAACAACATTGAATATTCATTAACGCAAAAGTAGTAAACGACATGGTACAATCCTCCTTATAGGGAGGATTGTACCATGTTTCTCTAATATTATCAGGATTTTCTTATTTACAAACATTTCGTCAGTAGCCAGTCTAAACAAAAGAAACTTTTCCAATCTACTATAGCCTCAGGCCGACCAAAGCCTTGTGAGTGGATTTGGTAG
>NW_026364808.1:0-210 GCF_001194135.2 Octopus bimaculoides | reverse complement strand
ACACACACACACACACATATATATATATATATATATATATGCATGTACATGTATAACGTAACGTGCATTGTGCGCGCTCGCATACATATGTTTTTATATATTCATACATACATGCGTGTGTGTGTGACTGCGTAGGCGCGCGCACACACACAAACATACATATACACACATATCTGCAAAGACAAGCATGTAAACACATATATATATATA
>NW_026364807.1:352-482 GCF_001194135.2 Octopus bimaculoides | reverse complement strand
GCTTTTGTTTGTTTTTGCGCATGTGTGTGTCTCAGTGTGTGTGTGTGTGTGTATGCATGCATATGTGTGTGTATGTATGTCTGTGTGTGTGCATATGTATATATGTGTGTGTATGTATATATGTATGTAT
>NW_026364807.1:113-258 GCF_001194135.2 Octopus bimaculoides | reverse complement strand
TGTGTGTATATGTATGTATGTACCTCTGTCTCCTTATGTGTGCATGTCTGTGTGTGTGTGTATATATGTGGTCATGTGTTTCAGTCTCTATTTGGGTATGTGGTTGTCTATTCATATACCCTATGTACCTACCCGTCTGTATGTA
>NW_026364807.1:0-103 GCF_001194135.2 Octopus bimaculoides | reverse complement strand
TGTGGTTGTCTATTCATATACCCTATGTACCTACCCGTCTGTATGTAGACGTGTTTGTTTACATATACATACATGTGCATGCACACACACACATACACCCACA
>NW_026364806.1:0-305 GCF_001194135.2 Octopus bimaculoides | reverse complement strand
GCCAACCACTCCGAGAGTGCAGTGGGTGCTTTTTACGTGCCACCGGCACGGAAGCCAGACAGCTGCTCTGGTAATGGTCATGCTCGGATGGTGCTGTTAGCGCTCCACTGGCACGGGTGCCAGTCATCGAATCGGGTTCGATTTCGATTTCACTTGCCACAGCAGGTCTTCGCAAGCATGCATATATGCATGTGTGTGTGTGTGTGTATAATATATATAAATATATATATACACATTTATATTCATATGTTTACATATCTACATATACATACATACATATATATATATATATATATATATATATA
>NW_026364805.1:722-1052 GCF_001194135.2 Octopus bimaculoides | reverse complement strand
AGAGAATGATTTACCACAGATGTCACAGTCATATGGCTTCTCACCTGTATGAATACGTTTATGTGCCGTTAAGTGACCACTTCCAGAGAAAGTTTTACCGCAGATGTTACAGCAATATGGCTTATCACCTGTATGAATGTGTTTGTGCTGTACCAAGATATCATTTCGAGAGAATGATTCACCACAGATATCACATGCATATGGCTTCTCACCTGTATGAATATGTTTATGTGCTGTTAAGTTTCCACTTTGAGAGAATGATTTTCCACACATGTCACAGTCATATGGCTTCTTTGCTGAATGAATTTTTTTGTGGTTATTTAAGTTACC
>NW_026364805.1:549-685 GCF_001194135.2 Octopus bimaculoides | reverse complement strand
CCACAGATGTCACAATCATATGGCTTCTCACCTGTATGAATACGTTTGTGGTTTATCAAGATATCATTTCGAGAGAATGATTCACCACAGATATCACAGGCATATGGCTTCTCACCTGTATGAACACGTTTATGTG
>NW_026364805.1:193-539 GCF_001194135.2 Octopus bimaculoides | reverse complement strand
CAGATATCACAGGCATATGGCTTCTCACCTGTATGAACACGTTTATGTGCTGTTAAGTGACCACTTTGAGAGAATGATTTTCCACAGATGTCACAGTGATATGGCTTCTTTGCAGAATGAATTTTTTTGTGGTTATTTAAGTTACCATTTCTAGAGAATGATTTTCCACAAATGTCACAATCATATGGCTTCTCACCTGTATGAATACGTTTGTGTTCTATAAAGCTACCGCTTTCAGAGAATGATTTACCACAGATTTCACAACAATATGGCCTCTCACCTGTATGAATACGTTTATGCACTGTTACGTGGCTACTTTGAGAGAATGATTTACCACAGATGTCAC
>NW_026364805.1:0-183 GCF_001194135.2 Octopus bimaculoides | reverse complement strand
CATATGGTTTCTCACCTGTATGAATACGTGTGTGCGCTGCTAAGTGACCACTTACATAGAATGATTTACCACAGCTGTCACAGGTATATGGCTTTTCACCAGTATGAATATATTTGTGCACTGTTAAGTGACCATTTTGAGAGAATGATTTCCCACAGATATCACAGTGGTATGGCTTCTCTC
>NW_026364804.1:0-207 GCF_001194135.2 Octopus bimaculoides | reverse complement strand
ACATACATAAATGTCTATACATGCACACCAAAGAGACAAATGTTATTGTTTCGATATATGAGGAGGACAGACACATATATATATACCCACACATACATACATACCCATATGTATATATAAACACTACCATACATGCATGTTCTCTGGTACATACGCTTTTAGTTGCGTTTGGAAAGGAGGACCGGTGCAACGGTTCTTATCACTATA
>NW_026364803.1:0-251 GCF_001194135.2 Octopus bimaculoides | reverse complement strand
TAAGTGTTTGTGTTTATGTGTAAATGTACGCGTACGTGTGGGAATATATTGGTATGTTAAATAATATAATGAAATATTTAATATATATTTCTTAATTCGGTTTTTCTTGTTTGTTATTATACTTTGTTGTTTGCATTTTTAATGATAACGTCTGTAAGATGTTGCGACAGTACAGACTGTAAGAAGGATACAAACAGGCGTACACTTCACTAACACATATCGTGTTTGTGTATGCAATTACGTATGATATA
>NW_026364802.1:0-407 GCF_001194135.2 Octopus bimaculoides | reverse complement strand
CAACTACAACAACGACGACGACAATAACAACAACAACAACAACAACAACAACAACTATAATAAAGTAAAATGGCGGAAACGTTAAGATTGTTTACAACTTGCAACTGACATTTTCTTTGCTTATGTTTTAAACAAAGTTATAGAATTTATGTTCACATACATTACACAACATGTACACACGCACAAATACACACACACACACACGTACACATACTTATATAATTTCAGATATATATACATATGAGTGTGTGTGTGTGTGTGTGTGTGTGTATATATATAAATTTGTATCTATGAATTTATATATACATACATATATAAATATTTAAAAGCAAACTTAACATAAACTGCAACGGAGAATTGAATAACTAGAAGAAGAAGAAGAAGGAGGAGGAGGAGGAGGAGGAGGA
>NW_026364801.1:0-741 GCF_001194135.2 Octopus bimaculoides | reverse complement strand
ATATGGGTCTAGAAATAGTTGTGATGAGGCGCGTAGCTTAGTCGTTAGAGACTTACACTCATGATTGTAAGATTGTGGTTTCGATTCCTGGATCGTGTGATGCGTTGTGTTTTTGAGCAAAGTACTACATTTCGCGTTGTTGCAGTCCACCCAGTTGGCAAAAATGAGTAACTCTGTGATAGATCGGCATCCCATCCAAGAGAATCCGGGGAACCGACCTTATAAGCCTATAAATCAGTGGGTCTCAACTATTTTTTTTTTTTAATCTATGGACCCATTTGAGCACTATTTTATTCTGGTGGACCCCCATAGCCATTCATGCTTAAAAACTTTTATAGTTTTATTGGTACTTCTGTCAAAATTCCTATTTTGTTATTCACACATTCATTTATGTATGTTGAACTATATAAAACGTTTGAGAAAGAAATTTAGCTGTTTCTTCCTATAATAAATACATCTAAATCAAGATTTTTCATGAGCTCTTAATATACTATTGCGGATCCCCAGTTTATTATGTTGCTTGAGTGGATCCCAAAAATCATATATGGATCCCCTGGAATCATAAGAAGCCCACTTGAGAATCACTGCGATTGATTGTTGTAACTATAGAGTTGCAGGATGGACTTCACAAAGCTCACTCGCTCTAGATATACCAGCTGAAAAGGAAATTAATATGAGTGTAGGCAGGCAGTCAGAAAGAATCTGGTTGACCTACCTTTCATAAGTTACTTTATGTTTCTC
>NW_026364800.1:0-241 GCF_001194135.2 Octopus bimaculoides | reverse complement strand
CCACGCGCCTCCACGTATATATTTATATATATATACATATATTATATATATATATGTGTATGTATATATATATATATGTGTGTATACATATATATATATGTATATATATGTGTATATATATATACACACACACATATGTGTGTGTCTACTTATGTATACATATAAACATATATGCATATATATATTCATATATATATTTATGCATATTGGCGTGTATGTTGTATACATGTATGTATGTATG
>NW_026364799.1:438-595 GCF_001194135.2 Octopus bimaculoides | reverse complement strand
TGTGCTTTTTATGGTAGTCTGACCTTAGAGTCCCTCATAGCGTGAGGCATGTATGTATGTATGTATTTGTGTATGTGTGTATGTATGTATTTATGTATGCATTTGTATATGTATGTAGTTATGTATGTATTGATGTATGTATTTATTTATGTATGTA
>NW_026364799.1:0-112 GCF_001194135.2 Octopus bimaculoides | reverse complement strand
ATGTATTATGTATGTATTTATGTCTGTTTGTCTGTATGTATGTATGTATGTATGTATGTATGTATACGTATAGCTTGGCATGTTTTGTTTTTAATGTATGTATTTTCATTCA
>NW_026364798.1:0-306 GCF_001194135.2 Octopus bimaculoides | reverse complement strand
TGTGGTATTTTTAGTGGTGATTGTGATGAGGTGGTGTTGATGGTGGTGTTCATAACGGTATTTGTGGTGGTGATATTCATGGTTGATTGTGTTGGTGTTGTTTTGGAGATGAAGGCAGAGCAGAGAGGTTAGGTTTTTATTGGTGGTGGTGGTGGTGGCGGTGGTATTTTTTCGTGATTATTGTGATGATGATGATGATGATGATGGTAGTGCTTCTGAGGGGTTGTTGCAGCGAGAAACTTGCTAATACAGACTGTCGTTATTCAAAACGATAAAGACGATGATGATGATGATAATGATGATGAT
>NW_026364797.1:0-287 GCF_001194135.2 Octopus bimaculoides | reverse complement strand
GCGGGCTACTAACCCCAAGATTCCGAGTTCGATTCCAGGCAGTGACCAGATTGCATAATTTAGTCGCTGTCTTAACTGAAACACGTGTAAGGTAATTAGATATATAATTTATGATCTTTCAGTTTGGATTTTTATCACTCTCTCACATCACTCTCACTTTCTCCTTCTGTCTCTACGTACATACCTACATATGTACATACATACGCATGAACATACAATTATGCATACATACATACACACACCACACACAGACACACACACACACACATATATATATATATATATAT
>NW_026364796.1:0-586 GCF_001194135.2 Octopus bimaculoides | reverse complement strand
TTAAAATGAGGTTTTTTTAACATTTTTATATTTATATATATATATATATAGATGTATGTGTGTATGTATATGTGTGTGTGTGTGTGTATGTGTTTATGACTTGTGAACTTTGCTTCTTTGTGTATGCATACATATACATGTGAGAGTGCACGTGTGTGCATGCATGAACGTGTGCGCGCGTATGAACGTGTGTGCGTGTGTGTGTACGGGCGCACACGCAGATGCCTGTATGTAGGTAATAGTGTTCTTTTTGCTAAAACTTTAAAAATTTGTTCGTTTTTTGAAATTGTGAAATTTTTTCGCCATGAACGGTTTGTGTTTTTAAACGGAATGTATTTTTTCTGATGTTATATTTATTCCTGAATGATGTGTAAAGAAATTTTGATTTAAGCCTCTTAATGAATTCTTTATACTGAAATATATATTGAAGATGATAAATATGTTCATTTGAATTTATACGTTTTTGCGTCGTAACTCCTTTATTATTTATTTATATATATATATATACATATAAACTTACATATACACACACACACACATAGAAGAAGTGATGTACATATTGCGTATGTATATATATATATATATA
>NW_026364795.1:0-337 GCF_001194135.2 Octopus bimaculoides | reverse complement strand
CATGTGCACACACCCCACTCTACACATATATTTATACATATAGATATGTTTCATTATATACATGTATATACACACACACACACACACACACACACACACACACACACATACACACACACATATATACATACATATTTATATAAATACATTTAGACATACATACATACATGTATATATTAGTGGGAGAGGGGAAGTGACATATGTTTATATATATGTACATATGTATATGAATAGTATATATACATATATATGTGTAGAAACATATATTTGTAGAAAAATAGTATATGTATATATATATGTATGTGTGTGTGTATGTGTATATATATATATATATATA
>NW_026364794.1:144-349 GCF_001194135.2 Octopus bimaculoides | reverse complement strand
AGATTTAAATTAAACAGAATAAATATTGACTTACAGACATTTGTGCCCAAATTCCTTTTTGAGCATTTCAAAGATAGTTACTCCTTGAATAATGAACATTCAACGACTAACCAACTAGACGTCAAGTCATTTTATTGCTTTCAACTGACTGACATATTTGGTCAACTGACTAAATGGAACTGCAGGTTGCATATATAACTGTCGA
>NW_026364794.1:0-134 GCF_001194135.2 Octopus bimaculoides | reverse complement strand
CATATAAATCTACATATGCATGACTCTACATATATGCATTATTTACATTCAACGGATATTTGTCTCCTCTTCTTGTTTGTTGACAACACAACATTTCGACTGATATACCCTCCAGCCTTCATCAGGTGTCTTGG
>NW_026364793.1:0-908 GCF_001194135.2 Octopus bimaculoides | reverse complement strand
TCTCTCTCTCTCTCTCTCTCACACACACACACACACACACACACACACCTTAACAGCTGATAACTCACTTGATTTTCCTTCTTTCCGGACTTAACTAGTAAGAAACAATGAAAGGAACCAGATTAAACTTTAAACAAAGGAACATTAATGCTAAAAGTTTGAGAACGCAGCAAAGATAGTTTAGGAAGGAGTTTCAAACAGATACACAAACGCCTACATACATACATATATACATACATACATACATACATACATACATACATGCATGCATAGACACACACACGCACGCAAATACACACATATATATATGAATGTGTATGAGTGTATATGAATGTGTGTGCGCGCGCGCATGCGCGTTTGTGTGTACCACCACCGCTTGACAACCTGTTTCTTTACTTACCCGCAACTTAGCAGTCCCACAAAAGATATCGATGAGATAATGTCAGACTTTAAAAAAAAAAACCTGGGTCGATTTGTTCTGCTAAATCATTCTAGGTGGTGCCCCAGTTCGGCCGCACTTCAATTAATGAAACAAGTAAAAGTAAAGGCTCTCATTATTCATTCAGTTCATGCAGTAGATTGCGATTGGGGGGGGGGGGGATTTGACTGCTATTTCTAGCAATTTAAGTAGCAGCTGTTTAGTGGCTCCTTCGTTGTCACATTATACGACGCAGTGATTATCCAACGTCTCTCTTTTCTAAGAAGAAAGCTAATGATTTGACGGTGATTTAGCTGCTCTTTCTTGCAGATCCAATGACCATGTAGCGGCTATTTGTTGGCCCTGCATACGATGGGAACATGAAACATGATGGAAGAAACACACTCTCCCTCTTTCTCTTCTCCCTTTCTTTCTCTTCTCCTCTTTCTTTCTCCCACTCTCTCTCTCTCTCTCTCTCTCTCTCTCTCTC
>NW_026364792.1:0-669 GCF_001194135.2 Octopus bimaculoides | reverse complement strand
CACACACACACACACACACACACACACACATACATATAGACATGTACATATCTTCATATTTATATAAGCTATCTGCTTTTTTTCTTTTTGATCGGCATTTTTCGTTGTATCATTGTTTTCTATAGTCATGCTACTGTTGCGTGATATTAGTATTTTCGTTGTCCATTTAAAAATACTCACAATACTACCTCTGTTTACAAACTACACCTGCATGTTATGGATAGAGATAGAATTTCCTACTCACACCCATTTTTTGTTTGAAAGAAATTCGCATCTGCACGGACTTAGAGTAAGGCGTGGGTCTTTAGGATTGCTTCAACAAAATTTCGAAATACTCACACGAACAACATCAAATGAAAATACTAAACGGCTGCATACCACGAACACACGAAGACGAACTATTTGTTGTACATACTGTTTGTAGTCTGAAAGCGACTATGTGGTTGTTCAATCTGATAAAAATTATAGCAAAATTATACTCAAAATTCTTCCGTCTTTCAAACGGGCGTGAAGCATAAATCCACTCAACTGGCAAAAATGAGTAGTACCCTTTATTTCAAAGGGCTAGCCTTGTCCCATTCTCTGTCACGCTGAATCTACTTGAGAACTACATTAAAGGAACGCGTGTCTGTGGAATGCTGAAGCCACTTACAGGTTAATTGCATGAGC
>NW_026364791.1:0-229 GCF_001194135.2 Octopus bimaculoides | reverse complement strand
ATATACATACATATATACATATATATACGTATACATACATACATACATACATACAGGCACATATATGCTTATATATATATATACTTTATATATATATATATAGACATACATACTTATATATGCATATATATATATACTTATATAACCACATACATACATAGATACATACTTATATACATACTTATATACATACATATATATATATAAATATATATATATAAATATATAT
>NW_026364790.1:0-409 GCF_001194135.2 Octopus bimaculoides | reverse complement strand
ATTATTATTATTATTATTATTATTATTATTATTGTTGTTGTTGTTGTCACCATCATCGTCGCCAGCACCACCACCGTCAAGCGGTGAGCTGGCAGAATCGTTAGAACGCTGAGCAATAAGCTTAGCGGTATTTTGTCCGTCTTTATGTTCTGAGTTCAAATTCTACCGAGGTCGACTTTATTTTCATCTTTTTCCGGGCGATAAAATAAGTACCTGCTGACAACTAGGATTAATGTAATCGATTCACCTCTCCCCTAAAATTTTTGATTTTCTGCCAAAATTTGAAACTATCGTCATCATCATCATCATTACCATCATCATCAGGCAGTGAGCTGACAGAATTATTAGCACGCTGGGCAAAATGCTTAGTAGTATTTCGTCTGCCGCTACGTTCTGAGTTCAAATTCCG
>NW_026364789.1:0-241 GCF_001194135.2 Octopus bimaculoides | reverse complement strand
TTGTGAATGGATTTGGTAGACAGAAACTGAAAGAAGCCCATCGTATATGTATACATATATGTATGTGTGTGTATATGTTTATATGTCTGTGTTTGTCTCCCCAACATCACTTGACAACTAATGCTGGTATGTTTACATCACCTTAACTTAGCGTTTCGGCAAAATACACCCATAGAATAAGTACGGGCTTATAAAGAATAAGTCCTAGGGTCGATTTGCTCGACTAAAGGCAGTGCTCCAG
>NW_026364788.1:0-334 GCF_001194135.2 Octopus bimaculoides | reverse complement strand
TAACACACAACACATCACATAACAACACACTACCACGCACACACCAGGACTGAACAATTCCCAGCCCCACATTTTCACACGTACACATAGCACGCACGCACACGTCAAGATCAGCAACCCTCTTCCACACGCACATAGGAACTCTCTTATACACACGCACGCGCACCTTTGTTTTGGGATCACCACCACTTTATTATCTCCCCTTCTTTCTAGCTTTCCTGTGTGACCCTTTTCTTCGGCATTCGCCATGATAGATCGCTAGCCACTACACATTCTATTTTTCTCTCTCCTTGCTTCTTTCTGAGTTCCTTTCTGTAGAAGAGCGTAGGCTCGA
>NW_026364787.1:544-654 GCF_001194135.2 Octopus bimaculoides | reverse complement strand
TGGTTGTTTGTTGTTTTAGATAGATTGGTAGGTCGGTTAGTCCAAAGAACAAGCAAGTAAGCAGGTGCACCATTCCTAGGACGGACACACGCACCTGCGTTATCTATCTA
>NW_026364787.1:405-514 GCF_001194135.2 Octopus bimaculoides | reverse complement strand
GCCTAACACAGCAGGTCACTCAGAATCTTCTCATAACTAGATTAAACTCATCTGATAAAAGCAGATTTTTTTCCATGATGCAATCAATCTGTGAATAAATAAATGCTGG
>NW_026364787.1:0-252 GCF_001194135.2 Octopus bimaculoides | reverse complement strand
TTTTGTGAGATTTGGCTGTTATTTCTAGCATGTAAATAGCCTGCTTTTGGGGTGTGGATGGGGTGAAAATTTTGAAACGAGTTTTTTCAGTATCAAAAAGTTCGTAATTCTTTACGCATTTCGCAAAAAATGAAAAATTTCCGGAAAATGTGAAAAAAAATGAATAAATGGTGGTAGTCGGGGGAATAGAAATTTTGGATTTGAGATTTTAGAAAATTTTTCTCAGAATAGTAATGTCCATAGCCATGTTTT
>NW_026364786.1:0-360 GCF_001194135.2 Octopus bimaculoides | reverse complement strand
TGTGTGTGTGTGTGTGTGTGTGTGTGTGTGTTTGTATGTGTGTGTGTATTTGTCCCCGCCCTACTGCTTGACGACCAGTGTTTGTGTCCTGGAAATTAACGGTTCGGTAACGGAAATCGATAGAATAATTACCAGGCTTTAACAATTCAATGCAATACAGGGGTCAACCATTAATCGATAACTGTGTGCCATCGGAAAACTCAGTAAATTGGGTCAATGGCTTCCTCAGAAGCTTTCCGAGTCTAATCGTGCGGAGAGTGTGAATGTGTGCTCTTCTTTCCTGTCACGTCTAACGAATGAACCTTTTTTGGGGACCGAATAGTGACTGGTGACGAGAAATGGGTTCTCTATAAAAATGTC
>NW_026364785.1:0-229 GCF_001194135.2 Octopus bimaculoides | reverse complement strand
TATATATACAGATATATATAGTAATAATACACCCCTCCCACGTGACGAGTGGTATATGGTAGTCGCTATAAGGCGACGACGCTCAGTATAGGGCGAGAGTACGAAGTAGACGTTCTTAGACAGTCGTGTCTTTACTGGTCTAACAACTATACTGCTATACCGAAGTGGGTGTTATAACAATCCGACATAAGGATTACAACTATGTATATATATATATATATATGTGTGT
>NW_026364784.1:0-268 GCF_001194135.2 Octopus bimaculoides | reverse complement strand
CATACACATATATATAATATATGTATGTATACACGTACATATATATATAATGTGTGTGTGTGTGTACGTGTGTGTGTATGTGTGCGTGTATGTATACACACACACATATACAAATATTGTTCTGTTGATAGCATACAAATTTTAAACTGTACATTTTTACCAATAAAAATAATTTTTGCTGACACAAACCACAACTAATTTCCCCGGAGACTGTTTTGATTTACCTGTCTCTCTCTCTCTCTCTCTCTTTATCTCTTTATACTGTGTA
>NW_026364783.1:0-573 GCF_001194135.2 Octopus bimaculoides | reverse complement strand
CAACTGGAACCCTCGACGTCGTAAGCGACGGAGTGCCAACAACAAAATCTATAGCAATTATATAGCAATTATAAGCCAGCGCTGATTTTAGCTACAACGTTTTGTATCGAGACGTCAGATGTAAACAAGCAATGAGATCGGAAAAACGAAAGAAAAAAGAAATTGGATAATGAGTGCATTTGCCATATTTCAGGCTGGGTGGGTGGGTCTTGCCCCTTCGTTAACAGCCATCTAACCCGTTTAACTCAATGTGTTTGGAGGCAAGAATGGGTTAGATGGGTGCTGATGAAGGGGCAAAAACACCCGAAATATAGCATATACACTCATCTCATTACCCATTTGCACCGCTAACACAGTAGAACGTGGTGTTATTTAATATAGTTTATAGTATTTTATGGTGGTATAATAAAATACCACATACCTACAAATCATCAAAATATTTTCCCTGTATATAAGTATAATTTTGATGCCATATATGTATGTATGTATGCATGTATATGTATATATGGTTTTTATTTTTTTATTTTATTTGTCTCAGTCATTTGACTGCGGCCATGCTGGAGCACCGCCTTT
>NW_026364782.1:0-208 GCF_001194135.2 Octopus bimaculoides | reverse complement strand
GTTGAGGATGTATAGCTAATTTATTTGTATCATAGTTTGTAGTTAAGATTTAATACAAATAAATTTTTTAAAAACTGTTGTAAAGTGGGTTCCTCCCACAGGTGAGATGTGTGACTGTCGTTGTATTGTAGTTGCTGTTTTATACTAGTAGCCACAATAGTTACTAGTCATCGGATACTGTTGTATCTCTTTATACCGGAATAGTAAT
>NW_026364781.1:0-771 GCF_001194135.2 Octopus bimaculoides | reverse complement strand
TATATCTATGTATACAAATGTAAGCATAAATACAAATAGAACAGATTAGGGAGATTTGGCTGCTATTTCTACCCTACCAGTATTTGCTACCATTATAAACGTCTCCCTTGTTGGCCGAGGCACTCGTACAGAGATAATAAACGTACGGTGCGATTTGTCGAGTAGTGTATTTGACAGCCACTTCTAGCCGATCTAGTTGCCATTTAGAAGTTCTTCTCTTTCCGTGCTTTATGCCGTTTCGGGGTAATTAGCACTTTTGACAATATTTCTCATTACTGTTTCTGTTGCAGTGACTAATGATAATAACGACGACCATGACAACGATGATGATGATGATGATGATTTCGGTGATTATATCTTTCGTGTATGTCAACAATGAACGCTTCATTTCGTTTTTTTTTGTTGTTGTTTTTTTTACTTTCCGCTTTTATTTTTTTCGTACTTGATATTAACATCTCGGCCGCCATTTTACTTTTGCACTGTCGCTTGATTTTTCTTTCGCCCTGTAGTCGTTTTAACATTTACTGTTGCCATTGTTGTTATTATTATTCTCCTCCTCCTCCATCTCCATCTTCTACTTCTTCTAGTGGCATAACTGTTGCTTTCATTGTCTTGAACATATTTTTGCCTTTTTTTTTTGTAATCATCGTGCATATTATTGCTGTAGTAATACACACACACACACACACAAAGTTATATGTATATGCACACACACACACACATATATATATATACATACATATAATATATATATATATATATATATATATA
>NW_026364780.1:0-496 GCF_001194135.2 Octopus bimaculoides | reverse complement strand
ATAGATAGATAGATAGATAGATAGATAGATAGATAGATAGATACGAGCTTGCATGCACACATACGTATTCACGTACATGCTTTTTTTGATTACGCGTATGCATTTTTATTTAAGCATGTACTTTTATTTATAGCGTGAGCGTACGTATACAAATGAGCATGTAATTATATGCGCTGGTGTATGAGCATATAATTGTGTGTGTATGTTTTGAGAGATGTTCAGGGAATGCGTTTGTGTAATTCTTTGTAATTGTGGGAAATGAGATCAGAATGGTGAGAAAATTGTGTTCTGCCATGCTGTTTTAATGAAATTGTCTTGATTGTAGCATTTGCTGATTAAATTTTATTAAATTGAAAAACTATAAATGCCAAGACCAAACTCACACACTCACATTCATGCATCTGTATACGTGTGTGCACGTGCCCGCGCTTGTGAATTTATATATATGTATGTGTGCATGCATACCTACATATATATATATACATACATACATACA
>NW_026364779.1:0-209 GCF_001194135.2 Octopus bimaculoides | reverse complement strand
AAGAGTAATACATATTTTAATACACTTTTTTACTTGAGACGTGTGACTGCACGTGTGTTTATATACACACTTCTGTGTGTATGTGTGCACATACACACACACACACATGCATATATATATATGTCTGTTACAGTCTGTCAGATACCGGCCATGATGAACTACCAAAAAGGTATTGAAAATACGTATTCGCCTTTATATATTTAATCCTT
>NW_026364778.1:0-507 GCF_001194135.2 Octopus bimaculoides | reverse complement strand
ATTTAGAAATAGGAGTTAAAAATTCCATTTCTACTACTGTAAGAATCTCCCAGACAGTAACACACTTTTTTTGCGTAGGCAAAAAGAAAAATAATGAATCCACACGACTCCGATTTGTCACATACGCGTTTCGATATTAAAGTATGTTTACTTACTTATTTCTCATCGTCAGTGTAGCATTCCGAATATAAAATTTGAAAGTGCTAGGATAAAATATGTACACGATCGAGTGTCATCGCGCAACAGATATCCAACCAACACTTCCAAAATTTACACAGCCGAATGTGAATATGTATTCACATTCTTATGGTGGTAGAAAAGGAATTTTTAACTCCTATTTCTAAATTCGGTATGTGGTGAAGCAATTAGCTGACCCCTAATTATAATGGTGTTTACAATTATAGAATATTCGTATAATTTTACCTATAAAGGTTATTTTAACGTACCAATCTACTTAGTAAAATTATTAATTAATTAATTGATTAATTAATTAATTTTACCCTTTTA
>NW_026364777.1:0-259 GCF_001194135.2 Octopus bimaculoides | reverse complement strand
ATATATGTATGTATATATGTATATATATATATATATAATTTAATTAGAGGTTAAAATAGCCTCATTAAAGGATAAAAATAGCCAATAAATTACTGGTTCATTGCCTAGTATTTTTTTGTGAATAGTGATATTCATAAATTAATAGGTCTACATATAAATCTTGGTTTATGAATATTCAAAATAAAATTCAGAAAATGGAGATGTAACATTAATATAATTTATTAACTGCAAAAATCCAAGGTATTCTTTAACAGCTGTT
>NW_026364776.1:0-501 GCF_001194135.2 Octopus bimaculoides | reverse complement strand
TATATACATGCATATATGGCTACTGCATGTCACCAACGATGCAAATTCCCTTTCTCTCCTCCTCCTTCCTTCACCGTTTTCTGCCTGTCTGTCTGTCTCTCTCTCCCCACTTTCCCTTTTTCTCTATCTCTCTTCCCGCTTTCCATTTTTCTCTCTCTCTCATTGCTCACATGTGACCATCATCCATCTTTCTTTTCCTGCAGGGATGTTTAAACAAACAGAAGTGTTTTTCTCTCATTCTTCTATCTTTTCTCTTATCAAAATCAAATGCTTCTCCCAGCTTTCACTATTTTCCACATGTTCTGGTCTAATCACACTCTGTGTTTCTTTACATTCGGTTTCCTTGTATGTCTCCACTGTCATTTTTCTGTTCCCAACGTTGACCCTGCATAAAACTTGATTTGTATTACAGAATATATGGGAGCAATGGTCTAAGAAAACTCATTGTCATTGAATGCTTGAATTGAGAAGTAGCATATATATATATATATATATATATAT
>NW_026364775.1:0-362 GCF_001194135.2 Octopus bimaculoides | reverse complement strand
ATATATATACACAGACATGCATATACATATATATATACACAGACATGCATATACATATATATATACACACGCACATTATACACATGCGTAGACAGAGAAAGGCATGTATGTGTAAGTCGAAGTATGCGCGTTTTTGTGCGTGCGCGCACACACACACACATATACGTATGTATGTATGTAATGTTTGTACGTAAGTGTGTATGTATATTTTGTTTGTAAATGTGTCAGCATAACCAGCAGTCAGCCTTTAAGATTCTCATTAGATAAGAGGCTTCATAAGAACCATATAAACACATCCCTCCTCATACACACACAACATATCCTATAAGTGTACACACTCCCTACATTCTCTACCTCATCCC
>NW_026364774.1:0-957 GCF_001194135.2 Octopus bimaculoides | reverse complement strand
CTTGTGAATTATTGTTCAATGTCTTTGTTCCTTTGTAAGTGTTAAATGTGCAAGTACAATGTCTGATAGACTTAGTGAGATTTATTATATCAAATGAGTTTATAAAATATCAAATAGAAACTTACCTTATTAATAATTATATCATTGGTTATTCAGTGAGAATAGAAAGATGTTTTTATTGTAGAAAGATCCATTGTACGTGCTGCTGTAATGGTGTGACAATGGCTGTATGGTGATGGAGTAGTGTAGCACGTCAGGCAGATAGTCTGCTGCTAGGAGAGGGTTGTGTGTGTTATTGAAGCTGTATGCTTGTGGGAGTACATCCATCAAATAATATTCTGTATGTGTCTATTCTTAAAGATGATGTTTACTATTTACATATATATATATATATATTAGATAGATATTAAAATAGCTAATAAATTAGTCAGTGAAACATAACATATTGCTTAATTTGATAACACTAGTAATGTCAAAGCTTATCTTTGTTAACAAATTTTTCTGTTTTAGTGAGAATCTGATTGGTTGAATGATCACGACCGAAAGCCACTGAAGAGTTCTCTTTTTTTACAGTGATTTGTTTTGAAGAGGCAAGAAACCCCACAAAAAAAAAAGAAAATAAACAAAAGAATTTGGTATTGATCATGTTTTCCTCCACATTAATGCTAATAACTAGAATAGTTTCCAATTTATTTTTTTTAAAGTATCATAAAATATTAGCGTTAATGATTTAATTAAAATTACTAAGTTTTGAACACTATTTGTTTTGTTTGTAACCTGATTTTAGTTTATAGAATTATATATATATTTGGAGCATTATATCAGAATTGCAATAAAAATCTGGTAATTCTGATTTTTCATTTGAAGTAACTTAAAAATAGAGTAAGAAACCTTATAAATCACATAAAACCTTCAATTAAATTTGAAATGTTTCATATCAGTTTAAATTATAGAATG
>NW_026364773.1:0-1020 GCF_001194135.2 Octopus bimaculoides | reverse complement strand
TTGTGCCAGATGATGAGAGGTTAGTATGTGACAGAGGGACAGAAACAGGTGTGTAGAAGAGAGAGAAAGAGAGAGAGAGAATGGAAGAAAGAGACAGAACAAGAGAGAGAGAGAGAGAGAGAACAAATTGACCAACATCGGTTAATAATTTTTTTTAATACAAAACATAACATTCCATAATATTTCTTATGTTAATGAGCTTCAGTAGGTCTGCTTCGAAGTCTTCCAAGACTTTGATTTTTGGAGGGAATTTCTTAGATATATATTTTGGATATATTTGGACCAAATTATCCAGTCATACATGGTCCTTAAAAGATAAAGGTGTCAGTTACAACATCCATTGGAAGATCTTAGCCAAATGTAAACCCTACACCAACAGCAGCAGAAAGTGTGGTCTTTGGAAAGATGGCTCATCTGGAAAGGCAGCTTAGACCCCGTCACATGCCTAAATTCAAGAACTGAACTTTTCGGGTCATGTCCACATGTGGCCAAATATTTGCGACGTTTTTGGTCCCCCTGAGTTTACTGATAGGACTTGCTTTCTATATTGTGTCCACATACAAGCTTTTTATCTCTCTATACTTCTTACTTAGATTTCTTATATATTTTTTTGCATATTTATAGAGATAATGTTTTGTGTGTTTTTTACACATATTTTTTTCTGTATTCTCCATTCCACCCTGCTTTTCTCCTGTGCGTCTATAGATGCATACATGGAACTTTTTGTGCGTGCTTGTGGATGTGTGCGGGTACGTGCATATGTAGATGTGTGTGCATGCATGCGAGAATGTGTGCATATAGACGCGTTTTGCCCTAATAGCTTTTTCACACTTCTTTCTGTATTTTGCCTTTAGCCCTGTTTTTTTCTTGGGCATGTGCATATATAGACGTGTGTATGAACCTTTTTTGCGCACGTGTGTATGTGTGCGAGCATGTTGTGCATATGTGTGTGTGAGCGTGTACACGGGTATATATATATATTTTTTTGGTGAATGTGTGGGTGAGCATGTGTGTGTTTCA
>NW_026364772.1:0-333 GCF_001194135.2 Octopus bimaculoides | reverse complement strand
CACACACACACACACACACACACACACACACACATTGATTTCTGACTTTATTTACTTCTTTTCATATGCATATTTTAAAAGTACATATGTCTTGATATATTCTGACGACAGCCAATTGTGAAATCATTGGCTCTCCTCTTGGTATTCTGGAAAGAAGTAATTAGACCGAATAATAAACTCTAATAATAAAATATTAAAGACCGTATGTTTAGTAATGATAAACATCAAGGTTACTCAGTTATTCTCAGGCTACGAAATTTGTCGACACGTATACATTTATCTATTGTGTGACATAAGGCGAGACGTTTTACTCAGTATTGTGTGTGTGTGTGT
>NW_026364771.1:0-362 GCF_001194135.2 Octopus bimaculoides | reverse complement strand
CATCTCTTCAGTTATCCAGCCAATTGAAAATTCCTGTGAAAAATGACCGTCAAAAACAAAGGGAAATTACTGTGTAGTGACAAAACGCGTCTATAACTGCGTATATTATCGCATGCACGCATATATCCATATACGCACGCACATATCTCTATATACGCATGCACATATCTACATACACACGCATCCATGTGCACACTTACAAGCGCGCACATATAAAGTTCCTTGTACGTGTCTATAAGCGTACAAGGAACTTTATATGTGCGTGCTTGTGAGTGTGCATGTGGATGCGTGCATATGTAGATATGTGCATGCGTATATAGAGATATGTGCATGCGTATATGGATATATGCATGCATGCGATA
>NW_026364770.1:0-1489 GCF_001194135.2 Octopus bimaculoides | reverse complement strand
CGTCGGCACCCAGAGTCTCCCCGAGAACGTCGTCGCACTTCCCCACAACCAATCTTCTATAAATTTCTAAAGCGGAACACCATCGATCCCATTGCCCCACTGGTAAAGGATTGTGAGCGCCTGGCGACATTCTGGGTGCCAGACGCCCAGTCTCGTTCTTTTCTTCACCCAGGGCTGCAGCTCTGTCCAGGAGACGAGCTGCGGAAAGATGGGCCTCACAAGCGGAGCCCACACACGTTCACCGTCCAGAAATCGTTGCAAGTGACGTAACCTAAGAGCATGTCTGCGCATTAGGAGCCACGGCGTACCTAATCCGCCATTCAGAGGATGCTAGTAACAGACTGGCAGAAATCCTTGGTAGAGAAATTCAAAACTCTTGCAAGTCTCTCGCTATTTCCTTACACATCAGCCAATCTGATTGGTCGAACTTTGTTCACGTATGTCTTAATGACTTTTCTGGCGACATTTGATTTCTCGTAGCTAGTCTTAACTTTTTATAGCAATATGGGTAGGTAGTGTTTCCAAACTGGATGAAAATTCAGCTAAAGCATCGCTACTTACGTATATATGTATGTACGTATGCATTCATGTATATCTATATGTATGTATATATGTATGCATGTATGTATACACACACATACACACCCACACACACATATATATATATATATATACACACATATATATATATATGCATATATATATATATATATATATATATATATATATATATATATATATATATATATATATGCATGTATGCAGGTATGTATGCATACACACACACATATATATATACACACATATGTACATACATGTATATATATATTTATGCATACACATATATATTATGTAGATATATGTATGTATATCTATATAGACATTCATACACATATATATATGCATATATATGTATGTATATATGCATACATATATGTATGTTTATATTTGTTTATGTATACGTATGCATGTATGTATATATGTATGTTTATATGTATGTACGTATGCATGTATGTATGTGTGTGTATTTACGTATATGCATATGTATATATATATGTATGTGTGTATTTATGTAAACAAGGAACATTCTTTCTTTCAAGCGCGTTTTACCAAAAACAAAAGCCATGTTCAAATTTGAATCCAGGTTCACCATGTTATAAACAGCTAGAACAATAACAGCAGCAGAATATGGCAACAGCAACACAAATAACAAAATACGGCGAACAAAAGGCTTCAATAAATAGAATAGTTAATTAATTAAAAGGGCAGAATAGATATAAATGAGATACGTCTTAAGAGGGAGGCACGTGACAATTTCAAGTAGGAAGCACGTGACAGGAAAAGTGACCAATAGGAACGATCAAATAGCATTTGAAAACCGACAAAAGCACAGACGCGTTTCCTATTTCCGCGTTTCTTTTATTTTTTAATTTTTTTTACATGTTTTTTTTTGCATTGTTTTTTTTTTTGTTGTTTTCTTTTCCTGCGG
>NW_026364769.1:0-550 GCF_001194135.2 Octopus bimaculoides | reverse complement strand
ATATATATATATATGGATTGCGTATATATATGTGTCGCTTGACAACCAATGTTGGTGTATTTAGGTCTCCGCAACTTAGCGGTTCGGCAAAATTGACCGATTGAATAAGTACTAGGCTTACAAAGAATAAGTATTGGGATCTATTTGTTAGACAAAAACCACGTAAGGTGGTGCCCAGCATGGCCGCAATCCATATATATAACTTAATGTTAATAAAAGCCGGGGAGCGTTGCGTTCCGTTACTTAACAAATGAAAAATGCTTTGTAAATAAACAAACTACGCATAATGCATACTGAGTGTACAACCGGACGACAAACAAGGGACTTTCTGCGTCTGTCTCTCGTCCGGTTGTACACTCAGTATACCTTATACATCGTTTGTTGATTTACAATACAATTTTTCATTTATTATATATATATACTACTTTATTATCTGCCCTTCTTCCTAGCTCTCCTATGTGACCCCTCTGTCCCGCATTCGCCATGATAGATCGGTAGCCACTGCACATACTTTATTTTCTCTCCTTGTTTCTCTCCTTGTTTCTTTCTG
>NW_026364768.1:0-924 GCF_001194135.2 Octopus bimaculoides | reverse complement strand
TATATATATATATATATATATATATATATATATATATATATATGTCCTTACATATACATAAATATATGTATATATGAGCGTGTATATAGTTAGCATATATATATACATACATATATATGTGTATATGTATACATATATACATGTATACATACATATATATGTATACATATATATATACATATATAGATGTATACATACATATATATGTATACATATATATATAGATATATACATACATACATGTATACATATATATATGTTTACATATATATGTATACATGTATGTATACATGTATATATACACATGTATACATATATATGCATGTATACGTATATATGTATACACATATATGTAAACATATATACATGTATATATGTTTATATAATGTGTGTGTGATTATACACTGTTCATATAATACATGTCAAATTATGCCGAGTTCCTATCTGAGTCCTATATACTTCATGACCTCCAAATACAGAAGATCATAAAAATATCGTGATTGGTAAAACGCCAGCTTTACACCATTATCTCCAAATAATTGTACTTAATGTGACATATACTATATTCCCTAAGTGCATGGAATGTCTATGCTTGAGTTACTTTTCTCAACAATTTTATAATCGATTATAGAATCCTTTCCATGCTATAAATTTCACATTATACTCTTCAAGCAAAACATCTTCAGGCTTCCTAACGCATCGTAATAGATTTTTTTCTTTGTGTTTTTTGATCTGACTTGATATCGTTTTCCTCCTTGGAATTTTTTTCCCCCACGATCGTCTGGTTAAACTCCAAACTGATTTGCTTGTATATATTGAATCATTACGTTTTAGGACTAAATTATTAGTTTATATTTTGCTGGTCAATTTGTCAGCAAAGATTCGTTTTCATCTTTTACATGTTGTTGCAGTCATTGCATTGCA
>NW_026364767.1:0-213 GCF_001194135.2 Octopus bimaculoides | reverse complement strand
AGCATTTTATCTGATCAAATTCATCCTATTGTTACGGAACGGTTTCCGGAGGTAAACGCAGTCTTTCAGGATGATGATGCAACAATTCACACAGCTAAGATTTGTTACTTAAAGGCACGAGGAACATTCTAGTGAAGTTGAACATCTTATCTGCCCACCACAATCCGCAGATCTCAATATTATTGAACATTTATGGTGCATTTTAGAAAAACA
>NW_026364766.1:0-233 GCF_001194135.2 Octopus bimaculoides | reverse complement strand
TAGGTAATAAACTTCAATAATAATGGATATTAGCGTCAAAACTCTCATTTGAATTTTTGATATACAACCAAGAAGATCGATCCATAAGGAATCTACTATAGACCTTTGTGGAGAAATTTTTGCTACTTTGGTAACGATTACATGTTTATCTCACCAATACATAATGGAGATATCATTATATGAACACATATATATATACATATATATATATAATATATATATATATATATATA
>NW_026364765.1:0-278 GCF_001194135.2 Octopus bimaculoides | reverse complement strand
ATATATGTGTGTCTATATATATATATATATATATATATATGTATATATATGCATACATGAATGCATATAATGTATAATATACTCATGCATTCATACATAGGTTTTATGGTAAATATACACACCGCTCAGCAACAAAATACCTATTTATTATTTACTGACAATCATATGCCACCTATTGTAATCCGACAAATATATATATATATATACACACACACACACATACATATATGTGCATGTTTGCATATATATATATATATATATATATATGCACACACATA
>NW_026364764.1:0-434 GCF_001194135.2 Octopus bimaculoides | reverse complement strand
ATCTATCTATCTATCTATCTATCTCTCTATCTATCTATCCCTCTATTTATCCCTCTATCTATCTATCCCTCTATCTATCCATCTATCTATCCATCGATCGATCTATCTATCCCTCTATCCATCTATCTATCTATCGATCGATCTATCTATCCATCTATCTATCTAGCCATCCATCCACCTCTCTCTTTTGCCCTCTGTCTTTAGATATATACACACAAGCATACATACATACATACATACACATTCATTCTTACATACATATACACACATGCATACAGGCATATATGTATACAAACATACATATTTCCGTATATTCATTTCAACCGTTTATTGGATATCCCTTTCTGCCCCTATCTCACTCTCCCTCGCTCTCTCTCTCTCTCTCTCCCTCACGCTCTCCGTCCCTCTCTCTCTCTCTCTCTCTCTCTCTCTCC
>NW_026364763.1:0-285 GCF_001194135.2 Octopus bimaculoides | reverse complement strand
ATTATTATTATTATTATTATTATTATTATTATTTATTATTATTATTGTTTATTATTTATTATTTTTATTATTATTATTAATATTATTTATTATTATTTAGTATTATTATTTTTATTATTATTTTTATTATTATTATTATTTATTATTATTATTATTATTATCATTATTTTATTATTATTATTATTATTTATTGTTATTATTATTATTAATATTTGTTATTATTTAGTATTATTATTATTATTTATTACTATTATTATTTATTATTATTATTATTATTATTATTAT
>NW_026364762.1:0-227 GCF_001194135.2 Octopus bimaculoides | reverse complement strand
TGAGTGGATTTGGTAGATGGAAAGTGAAAGAAGCCCGTCGTATATATGTACATATGTGTATGTGTGTGTATATGTTTGTGTGTCTGTGTTTGCCCCCCACATCACTTGACAACCGATGCTGGTGTGTATGTATGTATGTATGTATTACGTATGTATGCATGTACGCATGTATGTATATATGTGTGTATGTATGCATGTATGTATGTATACATGTATGTATCTATGTA
>NW_026364761.1:0-285 GCF_001194135.2 Octopus bimaculoides | reverse complement strand
CAGGAGGAAAAAAATAATAATAGTAGTAAAAAAGAATACATAAATGAAGATATCGCATGTGGGACATGCAAACATATAGAAAAGATATATGTCAAAAAACCCTTAGAAACACAAGGCACCCAAAAAGCCTACAAACATTATAGATAGATCGCTATAGGCACTCCAATGCACATCTGTATGTGTTGGTTCGTGTGCACACCCTTACTCGGATGTCCCCTTACTCTCAGAGTAAGACTGTGCACACGAACCAACACATACAGATGTGCATTGGAGTGCCTATAGCGA
>NW_026364760.1:0-263 GCF_001194135.2 Octopus bimaculoides | reverse complement strand
ATATATATATATGTGTGTGTGTGTGTGTGTGTGTGTGTGTAAAGGGGGAGAGAGACAGCGGCAGACAGACAAAGTTGTGTGTGCAGGCATATGAATATACATCGTATACACGCATATATATGTATATAGGTATTAATGTAAATATGAATATATACTTCCCATTCTCTGTCCCGCTTTCCTGTGTTAACCACAGAAACGATATAAGTGTAGGCGAACATATATGCATACATACATTCACACACACACACACACACACACACACA
>NW_026364759.1:0-289 GCF_001194135.2 Octopus bimaculoides | reverse complement strand
AGCGGACGTTAAACGATGATGATGATGATGATGATGATATATCATATATATATAACTATATTATATATATATATATTATACATATATATATTATGCATATATGTCTCTTGTACTCTTTTACTTGCGAGCTAAGTCGTAAGTTACCTCATCATTTCGCATTTGTCTTGCTTTTATATGTTGATTCCCTGAAGATGAATATATGTGGGATTCCAGCAGCTGTTACTTCTTTGTAGAAGAGTTCACATATATTTTGAAACATGTGTAGGAATTAAAGGAACTTTTATTTATA
>NW_026364758.1:0-638 GCF_001194135.2 Octopus bimaculoides | reverse complement strand
AGTAGTAGTAGTAGTAGTAGTAGTAGTAGTAGTAGTAGTAGTATTTTCTACATATCTGTTTAATCTATTCCAAGTTTATTAATTTGCTAATATTTCCACGTTTCCAGTCGTCAGACTGCTATCAACTTTCTCATATATCTATTATTTCCAATCGCCGATATTCTATCATATCGTACACTATTTATTATAGTTTTTGACCAGCGACTTTCATTAAGGTCGAAGAACTGCAAATATCCCCGAAATTCATTTGAAATT
This sequence comes from Octopus bimaculoides, assembly GCF_001194135.2. NCBI lineage: Eukaryota > Metazoa > Mollusca > Cephalopoda > Octopoda > Octopodidae > Octopus > Octopus bimaculoides. The sequence goes on along the minus strand of NW_026364758.1, from coordinate 383 downwards.
AATCTTCTTCGCTGTTTTTCTAATTTTTATGAATGATATGAAATGTTAGTATATTTTTATCAAGCATTCATAACCGCAAGTTACGAATTTGAATTGATAATCAACATATTTACCTTCGATATTCTTGTTACCATCTTCTGAACAATTTCTTAATAAGGCTACTAGTTAAACAGAAAAGGTTTTGCAGGAATACAAATATTAATGAAATTCTTGAAATGAAATATCTGTTCATTACGTAAAGTATGGAATTTGCTTTGCGATTTTATATTTTTATGTTAAGGAATATTAAACTGGATCATAACAAATATGTTACTGACTCGGGTATATATTTGAGTTCACACACACGCACACACACACACACACACACACACACACACACACAC
>NW_026364757.1:0-1265 GCF_001194135.2 Octopus bimaculoides | reverse complement strand
ACGAAATCCACTCACAAGGCTTTGGTTGGCCCGAGGTTATAGTAGAAGACGCTTGCCCAATGTGCCACGCAGAGGGACTGAACCCGGAACCATATGGTTGGGAAGTAAGCTAAATACATATATATAGGGACGGCATCTAGACGATGATGATGATGATGATGATGATGTATAAATATATATATACAGAAGAAGCAACAAACAAATGTATATATAAACAGATTTACACACACGTATTTCTGGATCACGTACGCAGAAATGCAAAGACTCACTGTCATTTTATCGACTCTTTGTTATTTGTTTGTGTGTGTATCTTGCAGGCCTTTATATTTGTTTATATTTTCAGCACCCTCAACACCAGTGACTCTCCAACTGACCAATACCAGACACACCCAACCGCAAACATGACTGGAATTTGTTTGCTTTCAATCTTGATTCTGTTTCCGTCACCCTAACGTCGGACAAGTTAAAATAGTCCTAGACAATCTAAATTTAATTAAACATGGCAGATATCTGTGACCCTTTTTCAATCCTGACAGACTCCACCAGGAGATCTTGCTTATCTTCTATGAGAAACTCAACTTCATCTTGATAATCGTAGCTTGCTTTTTATTCTTTTTTTTTTTAGTATGTTCTATACGTGAAACCCAACAATATTTGGGTATTACACACAGACGCTGATAATGTCCCCTTTGTTTTTCATAATCAGCGTCGTTGTATTCGATTTTATTTTACTTTTGCCCCTGACGAAATATAGAGCCCATCACAAAGGAATTCATCTATTATGTATGCTACTTACATGGTTATATTATAGTTGTTTTGTTCATCTATTTATGCTGAGGAAATGAATAAGCTATTACATTTAATTAAAATATAACGTAAATGATATTTCGACTCTATTGAAACAGCTGTCGAGAACAATTATATAATGGATTATATGTAAACTGTTTGCTTTTCTGCATCTTAATGTTCTAAATATATTGCTCTGAATTCGCCGATTCTGTATATACTGGCAAGTTTATTCTATCAATATTTATTTCATTTTAATAATCTATTGGAGTTTAACGATTTGCTAATAGTGAATACTGTGAGTGTATTTTATGTTGTTTATACATCAACTCAGTATATTGAAATATATATCTGCCCGAATGTATATACATGTATATATGTATTATGTATTATGTACACACACATGTATATACACGCACGTATACACTCACACACGCATATATATACATAGACACACATAAATATATGTATATGTATAT
>NW_026364756.1:0-206 GCF_001194135.2 Octopus bimaculoides | reverse complement strand
CCATGTGTTGAGAGGAATTCTTTGGGGTTTGAATGATTCACCGTTGGAAACCTGGGTGTTTTCCTCAAAATCCTTAAACAAACCTTATCCAGGGACCTTTTGAGCGTGATGGGCTACTCGACCTGGACAAAGTTCTAACTGGGCCCCACGTGCAATGTCATGCGCTGTTTATCTTGATATAAGATCACCATGTTGCGCACATATGG
>NW_026364755.1:0-214 GCF_001194135.2 Octopus bimaculoides | reverse complement strand
ATAGATATATATATATATATATATACTTTTTTATATATGTATATATGTAAATATATTATGTATTAGACGAAGGAAATGGAGATTGATCGGACACACACTGCGGAAAGAACCCTCAAATGTGACACGACAATCACTTGACTGGAACCCGCAGCGGAGAAGGAAGCGAGGACGCCCGAAGCAGACATAGAAGCGGAGCATTTTGGACGAGCTCAGG
>NW_026364754.1:0-612 GCF_001194135.2 Octopus bimaculoides | reverse complement strand
TATATATATGTTTGTACGCGTGTATGTATGCGTTTTTTCATTGAGTTTTATTTAAATTTTTCTTGAGATAGTTCACAACGCGACAAGACATTTTGAGTTAATAGAGTTCCCAATGCTTGCAACTGTTGATGCATTCGCCCAGTGCTTGAACTGTTGATGCATACGCCAAAGTGCATGCATCTAGTCACATAAGAATCTCTCATGGAGAATTTTCGAAATGTATTACAAATCGTAACTGTGCCACTGATTGGATTTGGGGAATCCACGTCAGTTTCTTTTGTTCTTTTTCTATGAAAATAAATATGTCTAATTTTTTGTGCAAATTTTGCGCAACTATGATGACAGGTGCAAAGAAGAGTTCGTAGTCAGAGTACAAAGTTCTATAAGCTTCATATTCGGCATAAATATTCTATCTTTCCAGGAGTTTTGATTATACATTCACATCCGCTGTACAGTTGATCTTTTCAACAGTTCATAGCTTTTGTTTCCTGTTCAACAGAACAATATTCGGTCCATTAAATTTGCTCCGAACTTATATTTTTATTGGGATGTTCCACCAGTATTCCTTGTGTATGTATGTATGTATGTATGTATGTATGTATGTATGTATGT
>NW_026364753.1:1953-7444 GCF_001194135.2 Octopus bimaculoides | reverse complement strand
TATATATATATATATATATACTTATATACAGGAGACCAAAAATGTACATACGCCGCTATATGTATATACATAAAAAAATTTTTTTTTTAACTGGAACAAGAACGTCACATGCAACAAAAAAACATCATATATATATATATGATCCTTTGTATAAGACATGTAAATTTGTATAAATGTATATAAATATATTCATAAAATTAATATAAGACAGCTGTGTGCAATGTGTTGCCAAATAGGAAAACTATAATTGTCACTAAATATGACTAGAATACTACGTTACTAGAAATAAGAGCTATATATATACCTATGTATATGTACACATATGTATGTGTCATTGTGTCCATATTTGTCCTCCATCACCACTTGACAACCACTGTTGGTGTGTTTACATCGCCATAACTTGACAGTTCGGCAAAAATGACTAATAGAATAAGTACGAGGTTTAAAAAACAATATGTCCTAGAGTCGATTTGTTCGTTTAAAACCCATCAAGGTAGCGCTCCAGCAACTTGCATGTCTATACGTATCTTTCTGCAGTGCATTACAGGAAGGCTTCTGGACCACTTTTGTTGTTATTGTACGATTCAACAGAAATGTTTGAACAAACGGAGTTTGTTTACAAACTGCACACGTGTGTGCATACATGCAGGCAATTGCTTTCTATTTTTTGTGTGTGTTTTGTTTTTTATGACTTGGCATCTGAAACTCTTCCAGATATTTGTGTTGATTCAAGCAAGTTGATCTTTGGGTAATATAAAGTTCTCTAGTGGAGGCGCAATGGCCCTCGCGGTCATGGGATCGCGATTTCGATTCCCAGACCGGGCGTTGCGAGTGTTTATTGAGCGAAAACACCTAAAGCTCCATGAGGCTCCGGCAGGGGATGGTGGCGAACCCTGCTGTACTCTTCCACCACAACTTTCTCTCACTCTTACTTCCTGTTTCTGTTGTGCCTGTAATTCAAAGGGTCAGCCTTGTCACACTGTGTCACGCTGAATATCCCCGAGAACTACGTTAAGGGTACACGTGTCTGTGGAGTGCTCAGCCACGTTAATTTCACGAGCAGGCTGTTCCGTTGATCGGATCAACTGGAACCCTCGACGTTGTAAGCGACGGAGTGCCAACAACAACAACAACATAAAGTTCTCTATTAGGATTGGCAGGAGCCCCATGAGTTTGTCGATTTTCTTGTTTGAACTCACTATATATATATATATATATATATATATATATATATATAATGTATGTATATATTTGTATGTTTGTGTGTTTATATGTCTGTGTTTGTGCCCCTACCATCACTTGACAACCGATGTTGGTGTGTTTATGTTCCTGTAACTTAATGGTCCGGCAAAAGAGACCAAAAGAATAAGTACTAGGCTTACAAAGAATAAATCCTGGGGTCAGTTTGTTGGACTAAAGGCAGTGCTCCAGCATGGCCCCAGTCATGACCGAATCAAGTGAAAGAATAAAAAGTTTATTTTAATTTGGATATCAACTGGTATATATGAACAGGCAAACTAAGAGAGGGAGATGCAAGAGAGAGTAAGAGAGAGAGAGAGAGAGAGAGTAAGAGAGTGAGAGAGTGAGAGAGAGAGAGAGTGAGAAAGAGAAATATAGAGAAAGGGAGGTAGAGAAAGAGAGAAATAGAGATAAAGAGAGAGAAAGAAAAAGGGAGAGAGAGTGATAGAAAGAGAAATAGAAAGAGAGAAAGAAAGAGAAATAGAGAGAGAATGAAAGAAAGAGAGAGAGAACAGAAAGAGAGAGAGAACAGAAAGAGAGAGAGAACAGAAAGAGAGAGAGAACAGAAAGAGAGAAAGAACAGAAAGAGAGAGAGAACAGAAAGAGAGAGAACAGAAAGAGAGAGGGAACAGAAAGAGAGAGAGAGAACAGAAAGAGAGAAAGAAGAGAAAGAGAGAGAGAGAACAGAAAGAGAAATAGAGAGAGAGAGAGAACGTGTGGTTTAAACTGATTGAGATTTCACCAAAGTTAAGACACAACAAGGTTGAAATTACTGTCTTTCAGTTGTTAAATCTCGAAATACATTCAAGAGACGTAACTTTGAAAACTGTTTTAGAGCAAGGCTGAAAATGTTTTCTGTGGTACAATCAATTAATTTGAATGCCTTCTGCTTCGTTTCATAATTTTCCCTTGCACGCTAATTGCCAGCTCAGCATCAGCCAGCAGCTACTGATTTATAAATAATTAAGAGACTAATCTCCAGAATTGAATGAGATTCATCTCTGCGTTCATATTGAACCCTTTCAGTTTTTGGTCCTACATATTTTCTCTTGAGAATATAACACCAAAACTATTTTAGATAAATGCATTGAAGTATATGTCATTGCCATCATCATCAGCAGCAGCAATATCTTCACCACCATCACCACCACCACCTCCACCCTCACCACTATTACAACTCTCACCACCACCCTCACCACCACCTTTCACCTCCACCCTCACCACTATTACAACTCTCACCACCACCTGCCACCACCACCACCACAATCACTACCACTGCCACCGCCACCACAATGAGTATCATTTTATATCTGCTTTCCATGTTGGCATAGGTTGAAGGCATCTTGGCAGTCTGAATCAGTTTCTATTCATAGACATACAAACCTTCTAGACGGGTTGGAGAATCACAACTTGTTTGTGTGCCTCAGATTTTGGCTTGGCTTCTATGGATGGCTACCCTTCATAGCACCAACCACTCACTTTACACTGTTTGTCTGTGTCTATGTGCATGTGTATAAATATAAGATGAATTTTTCTTCTTTATTCTTTTGTTGCAGTCATTTGACTGCGGCCATGCTGGAGCACTACTTTTAGTTGAGCAACTCGGCCCCAGGACTTATTCTTTGTAAGCCTAACACTTATTCTATTGGTTGCTTTTGCCAAACTGCTAAGTTACGGGAATGCAAACGTACCAGCATCGGTTGTCAAGTGATCTTGTGGTGGGGGGGACAAACACAGATGCACAAACATATACACACATACATACATATATATATATATATATTACGGCCATATCACGTTGAAAGCACCGGTTCTCGTCCGATCACCGAAGTTAAGCAACATCGAGCCTAGTTAGTACTTAGATGGGTGACGATGATGATATATGACGGGCTTCTTTCAGTTTCCGTCTACCAGATCCACTTACAAAGCTTCAGTCGGCCCGAGGCTATAGTAGAAGACATTTGCCCAAGGTGCCAAGCAGTAGGAACCCAGAACCATGTGGTTGGTAAGCAAGCTACTTACCACACAGCCACTCCTGTGCCTATATGAATGGTTGATATTATAATGCATATTATGTACATATACATAAATCTTAATACATGACTACTTTCATGTGATAAACACTGGTTTCAAATTTTGGCACAAGACCAGCAATTTCAGGGAAGGGATTAAATTGATTACAACGACCCCAGTGCTCAACTGGTACTTATTTTATTGACCCCAAAAGGATAAAAGTGAAGTTGATATTGGTGGAATTTGAACTCAGAACACAATGACAGACAAAATGCCACTAAGCATTTTGTCCAATGCTGCAAGAGTTTTACCAGCTCACTGTTTTGTACTCTTAAGTAATATTGATTCCAATTTTTGGCACCAGGGCATCAATTTGTGGGGAGGGAGTAAATCGATTAGACTGACCCCAATGCTCAATTATTGAGCTTATTTTATCACCTCTGAAAGGATAAAAGGCAAAGTTGACATCGGTGGAATTTGAACTCAGAATGTGAAGATGGATGAAATGCTACTAAGCATTTTGCCCGGCACCATAACAGTCCTGCCAGCTCACCACCTTATGCTTTTAAGTAATATTTGCATAATATGTAATATAATATCAACTAGTCACTGAATGTTTGAAACAGCTGTAAAGAATTACATCCTGCCAATATATGTAACATCTCATATAGATATAATTGTCTAGCTTTTCTGTCTTTCCCCTTTGATCTATTCTACACTTGCACTAGCATCCTCTCACCCATTATATATATATATATTGACTTGTTTGAAATGTTTCTGACATGTTTTTTACAGCTGGGTGCTCTTCCTATCACAAACTACTTTCCAGCATAGATTGAATGCATTTAATCATTCCACCTGCCCTGGAGGGAGGCAAGCTGACTGGATTAAAGCCCCTTGGTTCATGTCAGTCACTTTGTCTTGTGTCTAACTCTTTCCTGACAATGACTATGTAAAGGCTTCCTCATATGTTAGTTCTTCAATTTTAGACATCATGGACAAGGCCATGTCGGGGCACCAGCAACTTGATTTTCTTGTTGAAATATGTCTGTATGTTTGTCTCTCTCTCTCTCTCTCTCTCTCCACACACAGAGTTTTACAATTATTGCTTTATAAATGCATATATGAATTACAGTTTAGCAAATGAACCAGCAAAGGAGTCTTTGCAAGAAGGCCTGATCTGCTAAAAATAGCAGCCGAATTTCACTCAAATCACAACCCACCACCTGCATGGTGACCTAACTAGTGCTGGTGCCATGAAAAATGCACCCAGTGCACTCTGCTGAGTGGTTGGTGTTAGGAAGGTGTCCATCTGTAGAGACCATGCCAAAGCAAACATTGGAGCATGATACTGTTGTTGGACCTGCCAAGATGACCAACCAATGCCAGCATGGAAAGCAGATGTTAAATGATGATGTCAATGATGATGATGATAAATGTACATTGATAATACTACAGAGGAAGGTATAAACATGTCACTTTCTTATTCCAACATTTCATATAAAGCTAAGGACTTTTACTTCAATAATATTTATTTAAGTAGAGTAAAAGAGATGAACAGACAGAATCAGTAGAGTTCAAATTCTGTTGAGAGCAACTTCATCTTTCAATCCTCCCTAAGGTCAAGAAACATAAGTACTAATCATATTCTGGGTTCAATTGAAATGACTACCTCTCTCTCAACAAAATATGTGACCTTCTATGTCTGTTGCAGCTTAATTTGTAAATAAAGGTTAGCAATAAAGAAATATAAACTATTCAAAGAATTTAACAAGAGAAAGTCCTGCCATCCCTATACTCTTAATAGGCTCTTCCAGAGAACAAAAGTTTATATAAGATCAGAGCAATTCAAAGCAGTGTAGCTGGTGTATTCTCTCTCTCTCTCTTTTTCTCAAAAAACATTTGTAAATTCTTGATTCAGTCACACAAAACATTAAATCTGATTGCCATTTGGACTAATTAAATGTAATTTGTTCGCTGGTTGATGTCATTAAGTCAAACAGCAATAAATTGTATATAAATACTGTTAATTGTTTTTTACTCAAGTTCTACAGCTGTTAGAATGTCAAACACTGCAATGCAAAAACTTCACTAACTTGATATTTTTTGTAAATATCAGTAAAAATTCTTTAAAAGATATATTTAGTGATATTGTTGCTTCAGTTGCTAATTCCAAAATCCTTAGCATTAAAGACTTGATAATCTCTTATATTAAGTTTATCAGCTGGTAAAAATGAAT
>NW_026364753.1:0-1503 GCF_001194135.2 Octopus bimaculoides | reverse complement strand
GCTGAACCGCTAAGTTACGGGGATGTAAACACACCAACATCGGTTGTCAAGTGATGTTGGGGGGACAAACACATACACACACATACATATATATATATATATATATATATATATATATATATATATACACATATATACGACAGGCTTCTTTCAGTTTCCGTCTACCAAATCCACTCACAAGGCTTTATAAAAGCAGCAACATCAAAGGAAGATTAACCAGGAAGATAGCTTTCATGTGCGGCAGATGCACAGGGGCAATAAACATCACATATGCTCAGAAAACAGACTCCATCACATGCCAGTGGAAGAAACTAGAAGTAGTTGATAGCTTCCGCTACCTGGGTGACCAAGTTAGTAGTAGGAGTGAATGCTCAGAGAGTGTTACCACTAGCATAAGAATAGCCTGGGCAAAGTTTAGAAAGCTTCTAACCCTACTGGTGACAAAGGGCCTCTCGCTAAGAGTGAAAGGTAGATTGTACGATGCATGTGTACAAACTGCCATGCTTCACGGCAGTGAAACATGGGCCATGACTGTGGAGGTCATGCATAGGCTTGAAAGAAATGAAGCTAGCATGATCCGCTGGATGTGTAATGTCAGTGTGCATACATGACAGAGTGTAAGCGCCCTGAGAGAAATGTTGGACATAAGAAGCATCGGATGTGGCATGCAAGAGAGATGTTTGCGCAAGTATGGTCATGTACTATGAATGGATGAGGAGAGCTGTGTGAAGAAGTGCCACTCCCAAACAGTTGAGGGAATCCGGGGTAGAGGTAGACTCAGGAAGACATGGGATGAGGTGGTGAAGCTTGACCTCCAAATATTGGGCCTCACAGAAGCAATGATGAAATACCGAGACCTCTGGAGATATGCTGTGACTGTGAAGACCTGATAAATAGAGTGAGTTCATGGCTGTATCCTACACCAGTTTTGCATAACCAGCCCCAGCCCATTCAAAAGTACCTTGGATCGTAGGGTGACCTGCTGTGCTTGAAGAGACCTATTGAGTAAAGTACATCGACATCAAAATGAAAATCAAATGGAAATTGCAGTTGTGATACCTGTACCAGTGGCATGTAAAAAGCACCACCCAAACATGGAAAATGCCAGCGCCACATTGACTGGCTTCTGTGCCAGTGGCACATAAAAAGCACCAACCGATCATGGCCATTGCCAGACACCTCTGGCCCCTGTGCCGGTGGCACATAAAAAGCACCCACTACACTCACGGAGTGGTTGGCATTAGGAAGGGCATCCAGCTGTAGAAACCATACCAGATCAGACTGGAGCCTGGTACAACTTCCTGGCTTCCCAGACCCCAGTTGAACTGTCCAACCCATACTAGCAAGGAAAACAGATGCAAAATGATGATGATGATGATACATATATGCATATATAGATACACACACATACATTTATACATATATATATACACACACATACATATATACATGCACATACATATATATATACATGTATACATATAAACATATACATAAAGATAT
>NW_026364752.1:0-738 GCF_001194135.2 Octopus bimaculoides | reverse complement strand
TATCAGTGTAGAAATATATGTTTTTTTTTAGATATACACCAGCAAAAATGTTTCCAAAAGATGAGTTTATGTAAAGTTTTACCCTCTAATCTTTTTAATCCGATTTAGCTGTATGTGATTCTATTATACGCTATAGCAGCTATGAACCATCGTATCTAACACGAACCATATCTTAGTATCTTCATAGAGTATGTAGTTTTGTGTATGAGAATCTGCATTTGTGCACATACACACACACACACACAAATGTTATATCATATCTATGTTTGTACACGGAAAGATCTTCATATACACATCTATGTATGTCTGTGTGTGTATACATACATACATACATACATACATACATACATACATATATACATATATATATATATATATATACATATATATATATATATATATATATATATATATATATATATATATATATATATATATATATATATACATACATACATATATATATGCATTCATACATATATATAAATACATATTTATGTACATGTGTGTGTGTATAAATATATATTATATGCATATAATTGAAAAGATTGAAGTCAATAAGAATGGGTATGGTTGGACATTTATTTTTGAATCACTACAATTGTTTCCTCGCAACGTAGTTCTCCATGAGTGCAGGAACTTGATTATGCAACTGTTTCCCTGCATTATGAGATCTAGATGTATAGATCTACTACACACACACATGTATATATGTATGTATATATATATATATATATA
>NW_026364751.1:0-377 GCF_001194135.2 Octopus bimaculoides | reverse complement strand
TAGAAATTGACTTTATTTATTTTCTGCAATTACTTAAATATGTTTCTTGAATTACTTTTCCTTGGTCGTTAATTTAATGTATGTTCATCGATTACATTCACTGGAGAATATTTACGTATTTATCCTACTTTAAGCAACTCCTTTTAGATATAGTATTTCTTGACATAGACGTAATTCTATTGCTTTCATTTGGTTTAAGTTTTACAAATTTTAAAATTATCTGAGCAAGTGATATTTTTAATAAGTTTCAGCTAACGAGTGAATCCCATTGCCAATTTTATTTGATGCACACACACCAACACACCCTACCCACAACACACACAACAAACACACACACTCACACACTCACACACGCACACACACACACACACACACAC
>NW_026364750.1:0-406 GCF_001194135.2 Octopus bimaculoides | reverse complement strand
TTTCTAGAGTTGTGTTAAGGGATATGATCGCTATATTCATATAGTGTAGTGGTAATGGCATTGTTGACGGAGGTGATGTTGGTCGTTACCATACAGCGTGTGGTTTTGTATCGGGTATAAATACAGTAGTGACAATGGCTGCATGGCTTATATGCAGTCATTGGTGGTAAGAATAGTAGTATAATATTTTGTGTATGTGAAATGTGATATATATTATGAAGCAGTTAACTGCAATATTTACTGGACATTTTAACAGATTTTATTGCTAAATAAATATAAGAAATAATCCTTTGTACTATAAGCGCAAGGCTTGGAATGTGTGGGAAGGAGGATATTCGATCACATCGACCCATTTCTTTACTGGTTCTTAATTTATCGACCCCGGAGAAGGAAAGGCAAAGTCGCG
>NW_026364749.1:0-206 GCF_001194135.2 Octopus bimaculoides | reverse complement strand
ATATATATATATATATACATTTATACACACATACATATATGTACATATATATATACACAAACATATATATACATATATATATACACGTACACATATATATACACACACACACACACATGCCTACATTTTTATTACATATACATATATGCACATATACATATCTTTACATGCACACACATTATGTGTGTGTGTATATATATATATAT
>NW_026364748.1:0-242 GCF_001194135.2 Octopus bimaculoides | reverse complement strand
GTTTAAGGATGTTGAGCAAAACACTCATGTTTCCAAAGGTGAATTATTCAGACCCCAAAAAATTCCTCTCAACACAGAGCTATGATGCTCCCCCACTACTTCTGCTCATGATCAGAGATGCACATATCGTCAGCCACCAAGGGACATGTTCAATTGGTTAAGGTCAAACAACTGACAAGTAAACCTCTAGTTTTGAGCAGAATATTTGCTGTAGACCATCTTTTTATACCAAGACAAAACAA
>NW_026364747.1:954-1161 GCF_001194135.2 Octopus bimaculoides | reverse complement strand
TATATATATATATACACACGCACACGTACACCATACATACACATATATATATACATATGTATATACGCATATATATACATACATATATATAATGCATACATATATATATACACACACATATACGCACATATGCACACATGTATGTATATATAAACATGTACATACATACACACACACATACATACATACATACATACAAACATACAT
>NW_026364747.1:459-770 GCF_001194135.2 Octopus bimaculoides | reverse complement strand
GTATTCTTTATATTTTGTAAATTCACTCATTCCCTTCTGATGTTTTTATAGTTGGAATTAATTTATAACTGTTGATTATACTTCAGAGAAAGATACTTCGTTTTTAAATGAGTTGAGAGAGGTGCAAAGTACATGTGTATCTATTATCAACACTAACACATGCACTCTCGTACACATTATATCTGTCTATGTATACATGCATAAATATGTCTGTATTTATGTGTATGCAGATATGTAAATATGCATCATATGTATTATATAAATGTATGTATGCATGTATGTATGTATGTATGCATGCATGTATGTATGTA
>NW_026364747.1:172-443 GCF_001194135.2 Octopus bimaculoides | reverse complement strand
TATGTGTCTACATACATACATACTTACGTCATGGAGAAACAAGTGCATTTGCGTTTAAATACATACGAATATCGCCTCGGTTATATTAAATTGCATATATGAGTTTCGTTACAAATAAAGAATTATATAACTTCTATTCATAGTAATACTTCGATATAAGATATTGCACTCCAGTAAAAGCAGTCATCGCATAATAACATAAATACGAACACATATACATATGCACATGCATGTGTATGATAGAAAGATAGGTAGATAGATAGATAGATAG
>NW_026364747.1:0-108 GCF_001194135.2 Octopus bimaculoides | reverse complement strand
AGATAGATAGGTAGATAGATAGATTAGAACGCAGTTTGTATGGGTATGAATGTACATGTATGTACATATGCATGCATTTATATATATTTGTGTATCTCTCTCTCTCTC
>NW_026364746.1:316-587 GCF_001194135.2 Octopus bimaculoides | reverse complement strand
GAGATGTTTCTATGTGGCCTGCTTGTTTGTTGCACCTTGTTTATCATTTTTTCCATGTTCTTTTGCCACGTCACGCACCCAGTTATGTATCTATATGTACATGTGAATGAAGGTATGTACATACATGTACATATATATGCATATATGTACATATATATGCATATATATATGTACATGTATACTCATATATTGTTTGTATCACGACAGAACGCACGCGTTAACCTTTATACAGTAAGTTTTAACTATTTTTCTAACGCGACTCTCTCTATCT
>NW_026364746.1:0-306 GCF_001194135.2 Octopus bimaculoides | reverse complement strand
CAGTAAGTTTTAACTATTTTTCTAACGCGACTCTCTCTATCTCTATATCTATCTCCCCCTCTCATTCTTCCCTCTACTGTTCTTCGCTTCTCCATGTCACTACTATCTATCTCTCTATCTATCTATCTCTTGTTGCTCGTCCTTCGCCTCTCACCGTTACGACTACTATCTCTCTCCCTCTCTACCTCTCGTTGCACACTTTTATTCTACTTCCTCCCCTACTTCTCCCTCTGCTACTCTTTCTCTTTACTCAGTGCTGGTCACGTGTGTCCGGTTGCTATTTCTTTTCGTTCTTGGACTCCCCAA
>NW_026364745.1:0-413 GCF_001194135.2 Octopus bimaculoides | reverse complement strand
GAAGGCATAATGTCGCCATCACTAGTGATCACTCCAAACACCATGATGTTAACTGGTGTTTTATCACTCTCAGTACATGTTTTGTGAACACTGCAAGCCAACGATTGTTTTGTGTGTTCACTATGTGATCCTGGCAGAAATTTATCTCGTTGGGTTGAAGTGGATGCTGAGTTTATTTAAAAGCTTCGTAGCGCGGTCTCTCCTTTTGTCGTCGATGGCTGGCTTGAGATAAAATTTGGCCGTTTCTCATCTTGAATTAGGAATACCGAATATCTTCATGCATACCTGCCTGATAAGAAACTCAGACACTCCCATGACTCTAGCGATGGACCTGATTGACTTGGAGGGATGGATACATATATGATATATATGTATATAATATATATATAAAATATATATAATATATATTTGTA
>NW_026364744.1:0-334 GCF_001194135.2 Octopus bimaculoides | reverse complement strand
CCATGTGGTTGGTAAGCAAGCTTCTTACCACACAGCCACTCCTGCGCCTAGTTGAATATTTAAAGTAAACATACTCATCATTGAATTTAGCATCATATGTTTTTTTTTGTGCATTTAGCAGAGACCATTCCACTGCATGTATTTGCATCATTTCTCTCTTTTGAGTTACACTCTGTGATGTGATTGGTGATAAGAAGGATATCCTGTCTGAGAAACTTTGTCAAAACAGACACTGGAAACCAACACAAGACTCAGGTTTGTTGGATTCTGTTGAACTGTTAAACCTATTGTTGTTGGCACTCCGTTGCTTACGACGTCGAGGGTTCCAGTTGAT
>NW_026364743.1:0-288 GCF_001194135.2 Octopus bimaculoides | reverse complement strand
ATACTGCATCTCATATTCGACGTTCCCATGAAGGTATAAGGTGTTACACAATCACTCTCCTACGAGTCCAATGTATCTCATAACAGAGATAGTAGTAAGCTAATGGAGTTTATAATATAATAATTTATACATTTCTCATCTTGTTTTTTGTTGTTAGCACAACGTTTCGGCTGATATAGCCTCCAGCCATCATCTGGTGTCTTGGTTAAATTTCGAACCTGCGTTCTCCTTCCTAAGTCATTTTTCGATGTCATTATTATTATTATTATTATTATTATTATTATTATT
>NW_026364742.1:0-331 GCF_001194135.2 Octopus bimaculoides | reverse complement strand
TATATATGTATGTATGTATATATACATATGTATGTATGTAATGTATGTATGTATATATATGTATGAAATGTATGTATGTATATATGTATATACACACACACATATATACACATATATAACTATATTTATATACCTATATTTACATATATATGTATGCAATGTATGTATATATATAAATGTATGTATATATACGCACACACATATTCTTGGTGTCGATCATCTTCGAGAGAACGCAAATAATTCTTTTGGAACAATGATAATCGAAGCAAACAAAGCTATACATAACAGAGTAAATATTGTGGTAAACACTCCTTGGAATAGAACATGACGA
>NW_026364741.1:0-397 GCF_001194135.2 Octopus bimaculoides | reverse complement strand
AGGATGAAAGGCAAAGTCGGCCTCGGCGGAATTCGAACTCAGAACGTAACTAAGCATTTCGTCCACCGCGCTAACGATTCTGCCAGCTCGTCGCCTTAATAATAATAATAATAATAATAACAATGATGATGATGATGATTTCAAATTTTTGCCACAAAGGCAGCTTGGGAGAGGGGATTAAGTCGATTACATCGAGCTCAGTGCGTAACTCGTACTTATTTAATCGACCCCGAAAGGATGAAAGGCAAAGTCGACCTCGGCGGAATTTGAACTCAGAACGTAACGACGGGCAAAATACCGCAAAGCATTTCGCCCAGTGCGCTAACGATTCTGCTAGCTCGCCGCCTTAATAATAATAATAATAGTAATAATAATAATGATGATGATGATGATGATA
>NW_026364740.1:0-215 GCF_001194135.2 Octopus bimaculoides | reverse complement strand
TGTGAATAAATCCCCTAAATACGTTGATATTCGATCAGTGTGTATGTACTTGCATGCGCACTTGAATATGCGGATATCTACATCTGTGTGTTTATGAGAATTGTCTAGCAATATAGTTATTACGTTTTTACTGAATGCTTACAGTGTCTGTCTGTCTCTTCCTATTTGCAGGTCTATCTATCTATCTATCTATCTATCTATCTATCTATCTATCT
>NW_026364739.1:0-271 GCF_001194135.2 Octopus bimaculoides | reverse complement strand
AGGTATTCATTGATTTAACAAAGGCCTTTGATACTGTAAATAGGGCCTTTTTATGGAAAATACTTGGCAAACTTAAATCATTTCATGATGGGATGGAGGCTTGGGTCAATGTTGGTGGTCGCATGGCGGGACCCGTTCCTGTAGAGACTGGTGTCAATTAGGGTGACATCCTTGCCCCAACTCTCTTTTCTTTGTACCTTGCTGCTGCTTTTACTCATGCATTTGCTAAGGTTAGCTCTCTGGGAATATATGTCAGATATCGATCTTCTGG
>NW_026364738.1:0-436 GCF_001194135.2 Octopus bimaculoides | reverse complement strand
GTTGTTATCTTTGTGTAGAAGCTAATGGAGCATTCAAGATTCCCCCGTTCCCCAAAGAGATGTTTGTTTTTCTATTCCTCTGCAAGAAAAACAACGAAGGTGTGAATTTCTGGTCACCGCAAATAATAAATTGCTTTAAGTGAACGACGAAGTTTAAAGCTCGTTACATCTCGCACCTCTTAGCATAAATCCCCGTCGGGCTAAACACCGTTTGAGATGAGTAGATTGTGTTATATTTCTGTGTACAATACTAACTGTTCTCTTGTTTAGATTTCGTGTAAAAGGCTAGCAGCAGGTGTACTAGTCTTACCATATTTATGCACATGAATATTTGGTGTCTGCATGCAGGTATGCGTATATGCGTATATACGCATATATTCGTGCATTTTGCAGACAGACAGACAGACAGACAGACAGACAGACAGACAGACAGACG
>NW_026364737.1:0-239 GCF_001194135.2 Octopus bimaculoides | reverse complement strand
CACATATACATATATATACACACACATATACATATATATACACACACATACACATATATATACACACACATACACATATATACACACACACATACATATACATACACACACGCACGTACAGGGTGATTCAAAAGTCACCATACATGGGATTTTTTTTTTTTATAAGAAACAGTTAAATAAAAAAGCTATTTCTTATTAAAAAAATAATAAATTGTTCTTATGTATGGCGACTTTTGAAT
>NW_026364736.1:0-750 GCF_001194135.2 Octopus bimaculoides | reverse complement strand
TATATGTATGTATATGTATCCTACTTGTGTTTGTATCTGTGTATGTATGTATAATGTATATATGTATGTATATATATTATATATATGTATACATATCATATATTCATATATAAATATATACATCTTGTGTGTGTAACCATGTATGTGTATGTATATATTTATATATACATATATATGTACATGTGTACACACATACTGTACATAGACATGTATTAATGTATACACTGTCATACACTCATGTAAATGTGTGTATATTGATATTCATTATCAGATGTGCAAGCATCTATAAATAGAAATACATGCATATACATACACACATACATATCCACACCTTTACACTGCTACATGTACATGTGTATATATATATGTGTGTGTGTGTGTACATGCATACAGTTTTCTTCATTTCATTAGCCATGTGTATTTCGTTGCTATCAAAGCAAGAGGTTTTTCAGCCATGCAATACTTGTACCATCATAACAGAAGGCCAGACACTGCTTAGATTTTATGACTAACTGCTTCTCTTTACAAAACCTATTTTAATCTCATGGGTTTGTCCCTTGATAAGAATTTTGGTTGCATATGTTTCCTGTGTTTATGGAATTGATATGGGGAAAATGGTATCAATTTGAGACAATATTCCTGTGAATTCTTGTTTTTTGGCAGCTCCTTCACCTCCTACTTGTGATCTAGTTAGCTAACCAATCATCTATCTGTCTATTGTCTAGCTGCCTAATGTCTGTCTGTCAAAAA
>NW_026364735.1:0-951 GCF_001194135.2 Octopus bimaculoides | reverse complement strand
ATGTGTAGAATCGTGTAGGAAATGCAGGGAATATAGGGCGTGGTTGTGTGGTAAGAAGTTGGTGTCTTGTGGGGGTAAGAAGGGCGGCGTGCTGGCAGAAACGTTAGCACGCCGGGCGAAATGCTTAGCAGTATTTCGTCTGCCGTCACGTTCTGAGTTCAAATTCCGCCGAGGTCGACTTTGCCTTTCATCCTTCCAGGGTCAATAAATTAAGTACCAATTACGCACTGGGATCGATGTAATCGAGTTAATCCCTTTGTCTGTCCTTTTCGTCCCCTCTGTGTCTAGCCCCTTGTGGGCAGTAATGAAATAAGAAGTTAGTTTCTTAACTAAATGGTTGCGGGTTTAGCCCACTGTGTGGCATCCTGTGCATTGTGTGGCGTCTCGGGCAAGTGCCTTCTACTACGGCCTCGGGACGACCAAATCCTTGTTAGTGGATTCCGTGGCGGGTAACTGAAAGACACACGACATATATAAATGCATACATACGTGCATACATGTTTACGTGCATACATACATACAATCATTTATACATATATACATACGTGCATACATGCGTACATACATACATACACACATGCATTCATACATACATACATACATACATACATACATACATACATGTGTACATATATACATTCATACATACATGCATACATACATGCATGCATACATGCATACATACATACATACATACATACATTTATACATACATACATAATTACATTTATACATACATACATTTATGTATGCATGTATGTATGTATAAATGCATTTATGTACATACATACATAAATGCATTTATACATACATACATGCATATATAAATGCATACATTCATAAATACATACATAGATGCATACACAAACGGATTTACATCATAATTGATCGGGTAACCATCAACAGAATCAACGCGTGTGTGTGTGTATATATATATATATATATATATAT
>NW_026364734.1:0-620 GCF_001194135.2 Octopus bimaculoides | reverse complement strand
GTATAATCCATTTGCACTCGAATATCTACTACAAAAACATACGCATATATAATGTTTGGTAAAGTACGTACATCGAACTCTTACTTCTGAAGAATTCGAATAGCAACCTTCATCTATTTTGTATTAGTCAGGCGAACTTATTTCAATTGCGTTTCCGCCAACCAATATTTACTTTACTCGATGTTATATACATATTTGTGGAAAATATTTCTTGCCTGAAGCTAAAATATTCTTGGATCTTAAGCTTATGTATCTACCATATAAAAGTAAAACATATTTTCAAATACGATTTGCTTGTAGTCAGTGAAGTTTTGGTAAATTCATATAACCAAAATAAGATTTAACAGCGTACATGGAATAAATCCTCGTACTATACGACCTACTTTTTATTGACGTTTAGGTACATATTCAAGTATTTATTTTGAAATATATTATGGCTGAAATGCTAGAAAATGTACAAACGAATGTGTAAATTCTTTTGCCAGCTTGCTAGTATGTTGTCTATTGATGTACATTGAGAGACCCCTAAGTGAAACTAACCTAAAATATTTAAACTCGGCTTCAAAAAGCTACGAATCATTGCTTTTAAGATGATGGTTTCTTTGTGTGAAATTATGAGA
>NW_026364733.1:0-206 GCF_001194135.2 Octopus bimaculoides | reverse complement strand
ATATGTATATGTATATATATGTATACATATATATGTATATATATGTATATCTATATGTATATCTATGTATATATATGTATATATATATGTGTATATATATGTATATGTGTATATATATATATGTATATATGTATATATATATGTATATATATTTTCTATATATATGTATATATATGT
The DNA here is from genome assembly GCF_001194135.2 of Octopus bimaculoides. Taxonomy (NCBI): domain Eukaryota; kingdom Metazoa; phylum Mollusca; class Cephalopoda; order Octopoda; family Octopodidae; genus Octopus; species Octopus bimaculoides. The sequence continues at coordinate 29 of NW_026364733.1, read as the reverse complement.
ATATATAAATGTATATATATATGTATATA
>NW_026364732.1:0-284 GCF_001194135.2 Octopus bimaculoides | reverse complement strand
TTCGAAATTGTCATGGGGACAATAAAATGAAGGGAAGCTTTTCAGCCCACAATATATACAACTTTCAGTGGAATCGGACATCATAATTAACCTTAAACACTTTCACATTAGGATAAGCACAATGTAGTCTTCCATAGTGCATACCTCATGTTGACATGGATGACAAACATTAGGCTAGATTTTAGATGTAAACCCCCAAAATTGTTCACATTTTATAAGGAATCAATTAGTCTTTTCTACTTTCAATTGAAGTTTGTTAAGAATATCTTCAGAAAATCCTGTAA
>NW_026364731.1:0-301 GCF_001194135.2 Octopus bimaculoides | reverse complement strand
AATGTTAAACTACAATCTGTGTGATTTCTATAAACAAAATATGGTTATAAAATACTGTGACCAAATGTCCTACCTCTTTCCTACCTGCAAAACATTGTACAAACCACATGCTCACGAAAACCATTGCAGCTTGCATGGAGATGAGGATGAGGGGGTTAGTTTTTTTTTTTTTTGTTTTTTGTAGGCCTTGATTATATTCTGTGTCAGTTTATATATACTGATGGTGAATTATTTCCTTGTTGGTTTTAAATTGCTGCTAGCCATCTTGATTATTTGATATATTATATATATATATATATAT
>NW_026364730.1:3234-4736 GCF_001194135.2 Octopus bimaculoides | reverse complement strand
ATATATATATATATATATATATATATACCTATATTTGTACGTGTGTCTATTATTACTATAAATGTAATCGTATTTTGGTCTCAGTAAACGATGCACGCATACGCTCGTGTACTTTTCCATTTTCCATTGTGAAATCGCAGCCTTTCCTCAGAACAATTAACCTGTTTCAATATTTAATGGCGACGCCGCAGCCATCAATCCGTAGGTAGATGAAGCCCGGTGAATATAACACTGTTTTCTAGAAGAGCTTGACGTTTATATACTTTTCTTGTCGAGTGTTTATTTATTTGTATATTTATTTATTTGTATATTTATCTATTCTTTCATTTATTTAATTATTGTATTACATAGTTTACATTGTTTTCCTCCAGTTTCTTATCATGGAAGTCGGCAGGTGGGTGGTGGAGGAACCAAATCTTCGTTGTGGAGGATCAAGTTATCATCCGTTGGAAGGGTTTTGTTTTATTTTGTTTTGATATATATATGTATTTATACATATTATTTTCTTTTATTCTTTTATTTGTTTCAATCATTTGACTGCGGTCATGTTGCAGTACCGTCTTAAAGTGAATTTTAGTCGAATATCTCAACCCCAGGACTTATTCTTTGTAAACCTAATACTTATCAAATCGGGCTCTTTTGTCGAACCACTAAGTTACGGGGATATAAACACACCAGCATCGGTTGTCATGCTATAGCGTGGGGTGGAAGAGAGGACAAACACACACGCACACACATGAATACATATACACATAAACACACACGCATGTAATCCATTTACCTTCTACCCCGAAAGTGTTGGCATTCTGCCAATATTTGAAACCAATATTTTTCCAGTTCTTTACGCTCTGAGTTCAAATCCCACCGAAGTCAACTTAGTCTTTCGGGGTCGAAAAATCAATCACTCGTCAAACACTGAGACAACCATTCCTTTCAAAATTATTGTCTTGTGCTTAAATTTGATGAAATAAGGGCAGAACTGATAGAGACTTGGGGAAAAATGTTTTCCAGTATTTCTTCCGATATTTTACGTTCTGAGTTCAAATTCCACAAATGTCAAAATTGCTTTTCATTTCTTCGGCGTCAATAAATCTTTGCATTTGTCTCCGCATCACTGACAACCGGTATTGGTTTGGTTATGTTTCCGTAGATTAGCGGTTCAGCCAAAAAGAGATAGATGGAATAAGCACTAGGCTTAAAAAAATAAGTGATGGGGTCGATTTTATATGAGTGTTGCTGTAACGCTGGAATTGATTTCCTAACCAAAATATGAACAGCATTTTCCGATAACACCCACTTTTCTCATAAAAAAAACCAAAGTAAAAAACCCCCAAAAAAACCAAAGACAAAGAACCGCAAGAAAATTATATCATTGAAGCAAATAAAGACACTAAGCATTGCTTTAAGCGTTGACGAAACAGTTGTCATTAGCGGCAAAATATACTTGCGAATATTCTCTCACTTCATTCGAAGAATGAAAGCTACGAACCACAGGAGCTTCT
>NW_026364729.1:0-366 GCF_001194135.2 Octopus bimaculoides | reverse complement strand
TTCATTGTGCATCCCTGGTGTTTGAGCTTGTGTTTCGTTACTTCATATTTGTTGCTCATGTTATGTTTACCTCCAAGTTTTACATTTTCATTACTTATGTTATTGTTAAATATTCTATGAACATTATTTGTATTTTCGTGATATATATTTTTTTCTATTAAAAGCTCTATATCAGTTTCTGATATCGTTTTCCTGTTGAGAATGTATCACCTGATGATGACTAGTTTGTTAGGGTTTAACGATATATCCAGATCAGGCTTGTTTTCATTCCAGACGACTATGCTGCTGTGTTTTCGTTTTGTACTCTTTACTCTTATTTACTCTTTTACTTGTTTCAGTCATTCTGACTGCGGCCATGCTGGAGCA
>NW_026364728.1:0-265 GCF_001194135.2 Octopus bimaculoides | reverse complement strand
TATGTACATGTCACTATTTGTCTGTGTATTCATGTACGAGTGTGTGCATGCTTGAGTGTGTTGTATGCTTGTGCGATGGAATATGAGTGTGTCTAAATGTGTGTGTTTGTGTCGGAATAAATCATTTTTACGTCTATATTTGACAGCAATTCCGTTCCGAATGGTAATTAACGGATTTCCGATGTCTCCAGATAGTAATAGATATAAGGCTTTATGACTACACGCACACATGTACCCACATATTCAAACATACACACATAAACAC
>NW_026364727.1:0-459 GCF_001194135.2 Octopus bimaculoides | reverse complement strand
GACAGACAGACAGACACACATTCTCATTTTTATATATATAGATATAAAAACTTATGGCCATGGTTGAGGAGTGCACAGATAGTTCCAACTGGAAGAAATGTTGCGAAATATGTTGGCTGGATGATTGCGTGTCGGGCAATTTCTGCCCTCTGTCCTGGTAGAATTTTACGTAATTACTGTTGAATACTTTCATCGTTAGCATTTGATTAGGTACCTTGTATTTTGTATTCATTTTTATAAGAATTTTATAAAAATTTCATCTATATTATAGAAATTTGTTTTTATAATAGTAAATAAATGATTCGCGGATTATATTTATCGTCATATGCTTATATTTATTAAGTGTAATGCTTGTAGTATTTACTGTATTAAATTACTTGTGGAATATTTTATAGTTTGGGCAAATACTTTCTTTGCGTAGCTATTATTGACTAATGTGTTTTATTCTGTGCATTTCTT
>NW_026364726.1:0-397 GCF_001194135.2 Octopus bimaculoides | reverse complement strand
TTGAATGATGACAGGTCAAAAGTGAGAACAGGTGTAGCATGTCTATCAAATGAAAATGAAAACCTTCTTTTCAGGCACTGAATAACATTTCCCCTTCCCATGCCTCCTCCCACATTCCTTTCCCAGTTTTTAGAGTTGGCACTGTCAATGTAGGCACATTGAAAGGTAGGTCTAGTGAGATTGTAGAGATGCTTGAATGGAGAGGTGTCGATGTATGCTGCATACAAGAGACAAGGTAGAGAGGAGCTTAAGCCAGGGTCCTCACAGGCAAGGCACATAGGTATAGAATCATCTAGGAAGGTAACAGTGATGTAGTAGGGGGTGCAGGCATACTCCTTGCAGAGAAATGGATAAGGTCATAGAGGTTGTCAGGGTATGCGATAGAGTGCTTAAGCTC
>NW_026364725.1:0-330 GCF_001194135.2 Octopus bimaculoides | reverse complement strand
TCTTATATATATATATATATATATATATATATATACACATAAAATAAAAGAAAAAAGAAGAAAAGATATATACATATTTACAGACATTTTGTTGGGTGGCCGTTGACTGTTCAGGAATTCATCCGCACTTTGACGGGTCTTATTTTTCATCCCGTTGAGTTCCAACAACACCCTCCTCACCAAGTGCAACCCTGGTGGGGTTGCCAGTTTAGTCGCCAACGACCTGACCATGTGACAAGTTGTACTGAATTACATGTTACCAGTAGCACTCAAGAGCAACCTGACATAAGATATATATATATGCATACACATACATATATATATATATAT
>NW_026364724.1:0-378 GCF_001194135.2 Octopus bimaculoides | reverse complement strand
TTTGTTCGTAAGGTTACACATAGGCAATCATACAGAAACGCACAAACACATTAAACACGCATAGACACTGCTAGACATAATTTTTTTTTGTTTTCCTATATCAGTCAGATACAGAAATACGAAATGAGTTACCAGATAACAGTGACTTTGCATATATTTATTTAGAAAAATTTGAACTGATGCAAATATATTTTTTGTTTCACGGTGTTTCTCTCGTATTTATTTTTTCGCTTTTACTCCAAATTTATTAGCCATTTTCCCCTCTGTCTTACTGTCTTGCCTTCCTTCTCTTCTCTTTCTCTTTCTCTCTCCTTTTCTCCTTCATTCACTCTGATATTTTCCACAATTTATTGCCCTTCTAACTGCATATATATACAT
>NW_026364723.1:0-210 GCF_001194135.2 Octopus bimaculoides | reverse complement strand
TGGATCTTTATGAAATTTGGAAATTATATTCTATGAATAACGGCCATAACCCCCATGAAAATTCATATATTTTTCATGTTCATGAAATTGTAACCATACATATTACACACAAATAAAGTAATGTTTCTAAAATTTCTTCTACTTAGAAGTTATAAAGACTCCTTCATGAGGACTTCACACCCACAATTTAGTCATTTTTCCTAAGCAAAG
>NW_026364722.1:1639-2012 GCF_001194135.2 Octopus bimaculoides | reverse complement strand
TATCTATCTATCTATCTATCTATCTATCTACACACACATATACACACACATATGCATATACACGTGCACACATACCTGCACACAATGTAAAGTTCCTTAAGACTTCGAGTCAAAGATTCGCCTGACGAGTTACTCGCTGAATTCAATAAGATGCTGGTCAAACGTAATTTTGTGCCCTTCAAAGCGTTCTGTATAATATTGCTTTTCAGTGCTAAATGACCCTCACTAAATATTCAGTACAGTTGCTGATAAATATTTTCCTTATGCATATATGCATTATACACACACACACACACACACACACACACACACACACACACACACATACATGCATACATATCTGTCTGTCTGTCTGTCTGTCTGTCTGTCTGTC
>NW_026364722.1:0-457 GCF_001194135.2 Octopus bimaculoides | reverse complement strand
TATAATATTGCTTTTCAGTGCTAAATGACCCTCACTAAATATTCAGTACAGTTGCTGATAAATATTTTCCTTATGCATATATGCATTATACACACACACACACACACACACACACACACATGTTTGTTTTTATATCGTGTTATAACATTAAAAAATTTAGATTAGATGGAAAGTTTTTTTCTCAATAGTTTTTTGAAGCAGATATTTATCATCCTTCTACTAGAGAAGTGTTGACAGTGGTTTTGAAGTTTCGGACAACATAGACGTCACACACTCACACTCTTATACACATATACACACGCATTATATATGAATATATGTATATATGTATGTATGTACGTATGTATGTATGTATGTATGTATGTATGTATGTATGTATGTATGCATGCATGTATGTATCTATTTATATATCTCTCCCTCTCTCTGTATGTATGTATATATATATGTATATATATAT
>NW_026364721.1:8861-9707 GCF_001194135.2 Octopus bimaculoides | reverse complement strand
CAAACCTGCCAGGTGGTGGCATTAAACTAAATGACGGATTATTCATTTTAGCCAAGATAGACAAGTTGCGATTTGAAACTAGAAAGTGAAATATTGGAAGGAGAAAGGTAAAGCATCCAGTTACGCCGATGCCCCAGCCTGACTCGTAATCTTTTATAGAACTGGAAATAAAGAAACCAAATTTGAAATCATGGCTCAGAGAATCGGAACAAATATCACGAAGCTATTTCGCATAACGTGCTTTACAACTCTGCCAATTAATTGCCTACAGATTATGCGGGGTATGTCTGGCTTTAATTGCCAATTAGTAGCAGTTACCGCTAGATGTTTATTAACGTTTCCTTTCTTTTTTCAAAAGTAAAATAATTCTAAATATCAATAATGTATTTCGCATAATATTCGGTTATTTAATATAAGGTTTTTAATTTTTGTTGTCCGAATTCATGGCTGATTTCTTTATCAGATGTTCCTCTTAAAACATCGTCGAATAATAATGTACCCATTCATTGTTAAGTGAAGGCGATTGATTCGGTGTCTAGAGCGTCGGGCTGACAATCATGATATAGTGACTTCGATTTTTAGACGGTGCCTGGTGTTATGTTCTTGAGCAAACAATTTATTTCACATTACTTCAGTACTTTCAGCTACAGAAATTAATCGCGATGTCACTGTTATCAAGTTGTATCGGTCTTTGCCTTTCATTTGGAAAACTACCGTAACCTGGAAAGGGGAAGCTGGTAGCATAGGTGACTGCTAGCCTTCCACAAAAAGCCTTGCTCGGACTTGTGACTCTGAGTGTAATTTTCGGTACTTACTCTATTCATTGTTACTACCTTCTGGCACATT
>NW_026364721.1:3730-8394 GCF_001194135.2 Octopus bimaculoides | reverse complement strand
AGGAAAATACATCTACACAAAGCCGAATAATGATATAAGTTCTTTCCCTATACATCGTTCCGTTTTTTATTAATAAATTTTAGCACCGATATCAGTTGAATAGTCGCTTTGAGAAAATAGCATCCTTTAAACCAGTCATTTCATCCCATGTAAAATTGCTCGACGATGTGTAAAAATATAAACAAATACGCATAAATATATATGTATATATATGTATGTATTTATGCATATCTTTGTATGGAACAGAGTATCAGATGTTGTTATACACCACTTGTCACAATGCCCTTCTTCTGCAACTTTGGAATTGGTGAGCCACTTTTGAAGGAATTGATGAATCGTTTATTTGGGTTAAGCCTGATTTACCTTAAAAGGATTACATAATAATTATAAATATTTACATATTCGGAGGTTTTTATCTTTTCTTGCGTCTGTCACAAGATATGTTAAGGAATCATTATATATCATCGTCTTAAAAGCAGTTAGCATATCCAAAAAGTTGTTTACTACTACCACTACTACCACTACTACTACTACTACTACTACTACTACTACTGCTACTACTACTGCTACTGCTGCTGCTGCTGCTGCCACTACAAACAACAACTGACCATTATTATTGTACATGTATAAATGTATATAAACCACACCAACGAATTCCCTAGTAAATATTTCATATATAAAGCGTTTTCGTTCTTTTTCAGTGGTTTGCAATGAAAACACAACATCAGCTAAGAATCGTACATTCTACTGGCCAATGACAAAAGTAGGAACAAATGTGACCATCCCATGTGGTGCAAATACATCAAGAAGACATTGGTTCGTTTGTATTGTTTTACTTCTTCCCACATTTTGACGTTTCAGCTAGAGAACATTCTACGTTATAGTAATTAAAACATCTACATAGATTAAGACGATAGATTTAATGTGCGTTCGACCAAAACATTTAACAATACTATTTTATATTTTCCGCAGTATGTGACATAATTTGTGTCTTGGTTTCACCAGCAATATTTTCTTTCTTCCGAATATTACAAATTTTTTAATACATTTGTTCTGAAGATTCAAGTAATTGCCTTGATTTTCACCTCACAAAATAAACGTAAGGGAGGAAGCACATATCTTGACGCAACTAATTCTATTGAATTCAGGGCAATATTATTTATTCAATTGTATTATTTACTGTAGAGCAACACGTTTTGTTACTATATGGTTACTATAGGGTGGAAAGCGAAGAAAGCAGATCAACGTGGGACCAGTCTCAGTATGTCGTTTCTACTACACTATTTCATGCAATTATTTATTCTAATCTTTAGTTAGATCTTTTAAAAAGATTTTGTGGATAGGGAGTAGAGTAAATAACAGATTACTGACAAAATGCTTCTTCCTTCTCCTAAAATATGAGTTTATACACCAACCGGTTAATAATTGTTCTTATATTTCTCTGAAATTCATGAAATAAAAACGCATAAGGAAGTCTAATAATATTCTATATTTATTTCGTTGTTCCTGTAGCTTGGCGATAGACGTAGAAATGCAAAAGTGTTCCCCATTTACTGGTGTCTGGCAAGAATCGGACATGTCACAGTGTTACACTTCAGGGGACATCACTGAAAAACCAAATGAGCCTACACGTGAGTATTTTGAAGTACAGATATAGTAGGAGTAGTAGCAGGTGGAGTAGGAGGAGGAAACGTATATGTGAAATAAGTTTGTCTTTGTATTTGAATTACTTTACGACAATTTAATATGCTTGTGAGTTTGCATATCTGTATATTTTCTCAGGTAACTTATCAGAGCATGCGCTTTATATTGCGTCATTGCATCCACCATTTACATATATAAGATCGTGTCGTCCCGGGAAAGCCTACAATCAGGCTAAGCTGATGATCGCAAATCATACAAGTAACAGGCTGCATCAAAGTTTCTGCGTACAATCTTTGATTCGATACGAAATCCGATGAATAATAGCACATTATCCTTCAAAGCATTCTGCTTACAAAGGAGGTTAGGCAACTCCTAGGGGCAAGGTACAGTGACTAAGCCTAGTAACTGTAGAGCAAAATACAGTAGACCAGAAACCTTTGTTTGCCTATTCAGATATCGGATGCACCAAACACCCTTGTCCAGTCAAGCAAGAATTGAACCAGTTAAACCCGCTTATATGGTAGCGTAAGCCGTTATACAGATAGTAATGATATCTATCACTTTTCATACATAACCTTTTGTCAGTGTTTATAAGATATCTTTCGTGATGCATTCTACATCACTGTATGAAACATGCTTATGAACTAACCAACAGAAAAGTCAGACGGCGTATTTACGGATTTTCCAGGCGTCTATCAACACTATAATTTCTCTGCTGCCATTAACAAAGGAAATGAAATTGCGTGCTGTTCATGCGTTTGCCAGTTGGAATTGAACTGAATGAATCTGATGAAGGATCCTTTCGTCTCTGTACAACTCACAACACTGTTATTATTGAGATATTTATGTTTGTATCTTTATTTTCACACTCAGAACAGTTGTGGCGTGTGTTTCATTTATAATTGTAATGATATATCCTTTTATTTTTGTATCTTTTTATAGGCTGGACAAATTCCTTTCTATTGCATCTGACTTACAATTCAACATTTAAGAATATCAAAGAAGATATAAAAACTGCTGAAAACGTATCTAGAGCTGTGAGTAGTTGTGACTTCTTTGACTTTCAAAATGTTTTTAACTTTCTCTCTATCTCTCTATCTCTCTCACGTAGCTCTTCACATATATACACACACGTATACATATACACGCACACAGACACACACATACACATATATATCTTCTTTTATTCTTTTTCTCATTCCAGTCATTTGAGTGCTGTCATAAACGGGAAGTTCTCTCTGTCCGGAACCCATATATCTAAGTCTACATTTGCTCTACATAGACCTATTAAAACATTTTGGAGTCAGGATGATTCCGGAAATGTAAATCTGCCCTTCATTCGATTCTTGAACATACAGTATTCGGACCTGATTTAAAAGTACTTGCTTTACTATTCCTAGCAGGTAAAGCTTGACTGATTCACACCACAAGGTTGTTGTTTGTTAGATGACGTCAGAGATAAGCGACATTCACGTCCTTAATTTTATTCGAGATAAGGACATTCGTATTCAACTTGGGACTGAAACAATAGTATGATTGCATTACAGAAGTAATTCTCATCTTCGACGGGGCTATATACACATTATAGATGTATTTTAGAGATATCGTTTAGATCTGTTTAGTTTCGGACCGCATGCTCAATTACAGCTTCGACTGAGAAAGTCCAAAATCTATGTGGTGTTCGGGATTTAAGTTAGTGTGTACATATATATATTTATGTGTGTGTGTCTGTGTGTGTGCGTGTGTGGGGTGTGTGGGTGGGTGCCTGTGTGTGTGTACTTCATAGAATAAAAGTTAAACAACAACTGAATAATGAATTCAATAACATTATTAAATATCATTCATGTCTTCGAGAAATGATGACAGTCACTGGATTTTCACACCATCGGGTTTTTTACATATCGTTACACTTCCATGAAAAATACATACTTAGAAATTATTCAGGAAACCAGAAAACCTATTCTATTCTAAGATAGTTATTTTGTTTACCCAATAGGCCAATTCACGTTTACATGCCAGTGAGTTGCCAAGGACGCCAGTACACGTTCACAGTCATGTTCTTTCATATCCCAATTATCCCTACATTTCTATAAGGCTTTATATATGTTTATTTGTGTGTTTGCGTATGTGTGTGTGCGTGTGCGAGTATGTATGTATGTATATATATATACATATATATATAAACGTAACACACAAATACGACACCAGGAATATCAAATGTTATTTGATTCCACCTCTTTCTACTGTAGAATGTGGTGAACTCATAGTTTAGAGCCAGGATAACATCCTATGACATCATCGTAACCGTGGATATTAAGTGGACTTCATTTGGAAAATGTGACCAAAAGAATAAATACAATTTATATAAATAAGTACTGGTTTTGGAGTAAAATCTTCAAGGTCGTGACGCATGATGGACGATGATTAAGCCTGAAGCAACTAAAAGATTAAAGAAATGTCTGATATATGCGCCATTGCGGAGATCTTTCATTAAAAATAGCCATCTAATGTGTCATATCTTATAGAGTCGATGGACCAGTTTGCCGCATTTGACCCCAGGTTTGGGAAGGGAAAACAGTCTCCCGCATGTCTCCTTTCATATATGGCATGGATTTACAGCTTTATATATTAAGAACATATTTCTATACATCATATCTTGCTTTTTTTTTCTTCGAATATCCATGGAAAAATTTCATTCCCAGGCAACGCCGGGTGCTTCTGCTAGTAGTAAATAAATCTGTACTTTTACTTCATTATTGAGTCCTCTTTCACATAATGTATATACGACTATTGCAGTTGGAGTATGAATTATCAAACTTGAGAGGAACGTGTGAAGTTGAATATTGTGGGTAAGTAAAATGGCATTTAACGTTAATTAGAATTTTGTTATATTTGGGATCAAAATATTCCATTGATCTACGATTTGAGTATGAATTAATTTTTACCTCGAGAATGCTGTATTTGTAAAACATAAAACACAAATTTATACTTTTAGTCAACCCTTCATCTGTATTATAAAT
>NW_026364721.1:2068-3311 GCF_001194135.2 Octopus bimaculoides | reverse complement strand
ATATATATAAATAAACGAAATCCTAACCTTACCAAAACGAACACCTTACGTATTCGGCAAAGCAGAGGGAATGATGTTTATCTATATATATCGCTTCAAAAAGCTTTTTTTGAAGAGATATATATAGATACACATCATTCGCTTTTTTTGTAGGATACATAATGTGTTCGTTTCGGGAAGGTGAGGATTTTGTTTATTTATATATATATGGTACTATACTATGCTGATGAACGGAAACTACATTTCATTCTGGTAATCGCGAAATCGGTGGATACATAGTTGAAACTTTTTTTGAAAAGTTGGTTTCTTTTGAGGATTGCTTTCCTCGCATTCAGTACTAAAATGTGTTTATTTGGGAAGTCTGTTGTGTGCCATTATTCTGTAGAAATGCCCTTATATAAATATAAACGAATAATTATATTCTTAGGAATAGATATTTCCCTTATGAATTTTTTTTGCACACTAGCTTCCTAATAAAATTTTGTAAAAGTTTTTTATCCTATTTTGAATTTATTAATCATATATATATGCATATTTTTATATATATATATATATATACATATTGAAAGAGAGAGAGACATACACAGAGGACTGCACTTGAGTGTGAACACAGGTGCATATATATATATCTCTGTAATCACCCCCAACAGTTTTGGTAGGTTTTCTATGGCCTTACAGAGTGTCCCTTGGACAGAATATTTTAGTGTGCACACAATCCGCCTTGTAATTTCAAAGAGCAAAGGGGCTACAGAGACCGTCAGATATAGATATTACGATGCCCTTTAGCAAACAAAAAGAATGCGTATATAACAAACACAGAAGGTAAAAACTATATATGCAAATGAAAACACAAATATATAGAACAGCTTATCAAGAAGGTATATACAATCGACTAAATATTCTAAAGCGTGTCAAGTGACTAAAAACCCAAAATAAAATATCAAGCGACTAAAATCCTATTTTTCCTCCCTTCAATTAAAAATATATCAAAGAAGTTCATTTCCTAAAAACACATAGAATATTAGGGTCCAGGAGCAAAAGAGAATTACACAAAATCAAATCAAACACATCTTGGGCCATTCCGGGACTTCACTGTCGCGGTTCGATTACGAGTTAATGTGCACATCGTTAATGATTACCTCATCAGGATACACAGGTATCTCAACAATTAGTCGTTCACAGGTATTTCTTTATTAAGAACAGAGGCCCGAACATAGAGTAGACGACACGTGGACGGACAACA
>NW_026364721.1:1873-2058 GCF_001194135.2 Octopus bimaculoides | reverse complement strand
CAACAATTAGTCATTCACAGGTATTTCTTTATTAAGAACAGATGCCCGAATATAGAGTAGACGACACAACCACAGACAACACAAAGTGGGGACATAAAACACAAAGCGATGGATAAGATGAATATATAATAATGAGGATAATCGTTTTACGATATTTAAAATTTTCCTTTGGCCATAAAATGTAT
>NW_026364721.1:0-1863 GCF_001194135.2 Octopus bimaculoides | reverse complement strand
CGATATTTAAAATTTTCCTTTGGCCATAAAATGTATGTACCTGGTCCGTCGAGATCTACCACCATGGGGGAGGGTGTCATATCTCACCTCTAGCCTCAGTGGAAGTATGTCTGTTTTAAAAGTGTCTTAAGATGCTTTGTAATATTGTATATCTATCATAATGCTATTCATGTTTTGTGTACTGCTATGTGGTTATATTCTAACGATGTTTCTAACATTTATTAAACTTTTATCGATTGCTGTATCTTTTTTGTATGCTACCATATATGTGAAGTTTATCCTTGTGGTTTGGCTGCGTAGTGTGTCTTCTTGTGTGTCTCTTTTTGTCTGTGAATCCTTATTAGGAGTAGCATGTTTGTATGCAAAGGTGGTTTATTTCTGAGGTGTTAGTGAGGTGGTTGTGTTCTCTGTGTGTTTCTACTCTTTTCTATATCTTCTTTCTTTTTTTTAAACTTTTTAGGCAGTGAATTCCTCGGTCCCCTCCTCTTCCTGCTTGGTACTTCTTGGTTTCAATGTTATTACTATCGTTGTTTTCTTCCTCGTTCTCGTATCCTCCCTCGGGCTGGTGACCTTTGATTTGGGGCAATTTACTTTTACGTGGCCCTTCGTTTTACAATGGCAGCAAGTGGGAGGGTTCACCTCTACCACCACTCGTAACTTTATATCTTCTGGTAGCTCAATTTCATCGCATATTCAATCCAGGACATTTTGGGTGTCTTGGATTGTCACTTCGAATCCGTAGCTCCACCAGTTCAGTTGTTTTATTCTTGAAGCTTGTAAAATTGTTGGCTTTCGTCCGTATTCATTAAAATTGCAGCTATGAGCCACATTTCCTTTATCTCGTGGGGGCATCCTGCCAATTCTGACTCTCGCAACACTCTTGCAAAGATATATTTGCAGGAGAACCCATTTTCCGACTTTAATGGGGTTATTGTTTGCTATTGTGCGTCCTGTATGGTTGCAAAACGCACGTATGCTTTGCCGAACCTCCTTCCTCTACTGAAGGATGTTATGTCGTTCATTATTTGTTGGAATCGATTCTTAATTGCCTCCTCACGTGCTATTTCAATCTTTTTCCTTTTCAGTGACATAGTTCTTTATATGACAAATTTTTTCCGTTCTAAATTGGTAATCTCTTCAGGAGGAGTCACTTTAACTTTAATCCCTCCCACTGTATTAACTGTTTGCTTTCCTCTACTATGAATTCAACTAACACCGCCTCCTAAATTTCGAGGTTGACGGTGGAAGCGTTCTTTAGCTAACTGGCTGCAGAAGCGTAGGTCCCGGCCCTAGCAGCCTTGGGCGTCTGCACCGTTTTACGCATTCAATTTTCGCCCCTAACTGGGAGAAAAAGCAAATAAATGTCACAGCCCATATGCAAAACAACAAAATCAACACTAGGCACTAAGCTTTTAGCAATTATTTTAACTACCGAACTCAATGTAGCATCTCAATTCACATGGGTCCTACATGTCGCCTTAAAATTAACAATACTGACTATTTAAAATCTACCTAGATTACCCTCCTCTTTAACAACGCATATATATATAGTATCCGTAATCAGACAGAATCTGTCAAGGGGACATAACCTAGGGCTTCTACAATTACAGGATTTCCCCGAAAGACTCAAATCCTTATTACTAATACCAACATTTCTTATGGTTTTTGAATAGAACATTTTTATGAAATGAACTTTTTTGACATATTTTTAATTGTGGAGAGTAAAACATTCTTTTATTTTATTTAGTTTTTTATTCGCATGACACGCTTTAAAATGTTTAGCCGATTACATTTACCTTCTTGATAGCCGTTATATATATATAGATATATATTTGTATTTTTATTAGCATATATAATTTTTAT
>NW_026364720.1:0-491 GCF_001194135.2 Octopus bimaculoides | reverse complement strand
AGGGAGGTTTTTTTTTTTTTTACAAGATTAAATATATCAATTACTCTTCTACAATATCCCTCTGAAGTTTGCATTGAGATTTTCAGTGTTCGATAAAAAATATTTATAAAATATTGGTAATAAAATTGTTTACAGCGTGGAGTAAATAAATTTTACCAATATGAAAAAAGGAAGCCTCACTTTTCGACCTGGGACCCTCGTTTCGTCCTACAAAGTTTGTAAATCAACTAAATAGAACAGCACAACTTTTCATCGGATTCTTATGTATTATCATAATGGTAGCGATGTGGCATGTATAGTTAAGCTGTTTATATCATATCTTCCTTTTAGAATCATACATATATAGTAGGGTGATTCAAAAGTCGCCATACATAGGAACAATTTATCTTTGTACAAGAAACAGTTTATAAGAACAGTTTTTTAAAAATATTTAACAGGCTTTATATGGTTACCATTGTTTTGAATACACATTGCAATGCGTTTACCCCATT
>NW_026364719.1:214-431 GCF_001194135.2 Octopus bimaculoides | reverse complement strand
CTGGTATCAGCCATGGCTGTGATCTCACTTTACTTGCCAGGTCTTCTCAACCACAGCATATCTTTGAAGGTCTTGGTCTCTTGTCATTGCCTCTGTGAGGCTCAATGTTTGAAAGTCATGCTTCACCACCTCATCCCATGTCTTCCTGGATTTCCCTCTTCTACGGATTCCTTCCACTGTTAGGGCGTGACACTTCTTCACACAGCTCTCCTCATCC
>NW_026364719.1:0-111 GCF_001194135.2 Octopus bimaculoides | reverse complement strand
TTACACTCTGTCATGTATGTACACTGACATTACACATCCAGTGGATCATACTAGCTTCATTCATTCATGGTCCATGTTTCACTGCCATGTAGCATGGCTGTTTGCACACAT
>NW_026364718.1:1479-1836 GCF_001194135.2 Octopus bimaculoides | reverse complement strand
ATTCAATGAAATGGCTATGAAGGTGGTCTAAAATACTTTATAGGCTTATTATGAAGGAGTGATGCTAGAACTTTGAAATCTTGCATGTAATAATTTCTTTGTGTCTTATTAAAAACTGCATCATTTCTTTCCAGGTAAACTGACATCTGACTGTTCAAAGAAGACTCTGGAAGCCACTAGTAGCAACCTCTCTTGAAAATGGATAAAATTTGGCATCTTGGTGTTATCAAGTACTTGCAGAAAAAGGGTTTGGCTCCCATGGACATTCATGCTGGCATGGTTGCTATATTAGGGGATAACAACCCAGTTTTATCAACAGTGCAAAAATAGGCAACTGGATTTAGTAGGGGAATGGAG
>NW_026364718.1:1099-1469 GCF_001194135.2 Octopus bimaculoides | reverse complement strand
AAGATGAGGAGGTCTTGCAACTGCCACCACTGAGAAAAATATTGAGTTCACCACATGGGGGTGGATGACAGGCAATTGACTATAAAATCAAATAGCCAATGCTATCAGCATATCCCATGAGAGGGTGGAGGATATTCTGCACAATGAAATTGGTACGATGAAGATTTTTGATCAGTAGGTGTCAGAAAACATATTCACACAAGTGAGAGACTACCTGATGGACATTTTTGATTGATCATTCTACTGAAATGAGGACAACAACACCCAAATACATTTATACTGAAGAGAAACCATATCATTGTGATATATATGGAAAATCATTCTCTCCAAAGAGACAGGTAACTACACATGTATGTATTCAGAGAGAAGA
>NW_026364718.1:369-517 GCF_001194135.2 Octopus bimaculoides | reverse complement strand
GCATGACAAATTGTTCAAATGGTAAAAGAGTTTCTTGAAAATGGTTGTAAGAAAGTAATCTTTCAGCCATTTTCTGAAATGATGGAATGGAAGATAGTGAGGTGGACAGATTGTAGTTGTGAATCTAAGGTGCTGGTGTACTCATCAT
>NW_026364718.1:0-350 GCF_001194135.2 Octopus bimaculoides | reverse complement strand
GGTCTGCTTTCCATGCTGGCATGGGTTGGATAGTTTCACTAAAAACTGGTAAGCCTGGGATCTGCACCAGGCTCTGATCTGATCTGGTAAGGTTTCGACAGCTGGATGCCCTTCCTATCACCAACCACTCTGAGAGTGTAGTAGGTGACATTTATGTGCCGCCAGCACGGGTGCCATTGACCGGACACTGGCATCGGCCCTGACTACAATTTCACTCAGTTTGACAGGTCTTCACATTATCAGATAGATAGACACACACACATGCCGACAGATAGATACACAACTAGACAGACGGATACCAGTAGATACACAGATTGAGAAACAGACAGATGGTATATATATATATATAT
>NW_026364717.1:505-634 GCF_001194135.2 Octopus bimaculoides | reverse complement strand
CCATGCTAGCATGGAAAGTGGACGTTAAACGATGATGATGATATATATGTGTATATGTATATGTATGCATGCACACACTCATATATATGGATATGTGGATGTATGTATATGGGTGTGTGTATGTATATA
>NW_026364717.1:343-490 GCF_001194135.2 Octopus bimaculoides | reverse complement strand
TATTTTTCTTTTATATATACACATATATATGTGTATATATATATGTATATGTATTTGTATTTGTATGTATGTATGTATGTACATGTGTGTGTTTACGTATGTATATGCGAATCTGTTTATTTGACTAGGTAATAGGCGTAGATGTAT
>NW_026364717.1:0-169 GCF_001194135.2 Octopus bimaculoides | reverse complement strand
ATATATATATATATATGTGTGTGTGTGTGTATATGTATATACATGTGTATATGCAAGTGTACATATGTATGTATATGTATATACATGTATATGTGTGTGTGTATCAGTATGCATGTATATGTGTGTTTGTATATGTATATTTATGTATGCATGTACGCTCTCACACATT
>NW_026364716.1:0-320 GCF_001194135.2 Octopus bimaculoides | reverse complement strand
TGATTTTATTCAACATATTCTCCTCTCAGATTCACACACTTATTGCAATGGTCGTTCAGGTTTTGTAGGCCCTGTAAAAGAACTCGGAAGGTTGCGCCTCCAACCAGGCCGCTTGAAATAAGTAGAAGGACAGCCGGCAACTGATGAAGGGTCGTTTTTATGTCACTTGTCTTGTTTTCCATTTGTTTCTCTCGTTGTTTGCGTACCCAACTATATTTTCGCATTTCATGTAGTTTACGTTTTGTCACGTCTTGTAGCCATATATGCATATATGTATACATATATATGTATGTACATACATGTATGTATATATGCATATA
>NW_026364715.1:0-399 GCF_001194135.2 Octopus bimaculoides | reverse complement strand
TATATATATCATCGTCGTTTAAAGTCCGCTTTCCATGCTAAAATAATATACATATATACATATGGGTCATTGCCAATGCCACATGACTAATTCCCCTGGTGGTGGCAGGTAAAAGGCACCATCCGAACATGGTCCATGCCAGCCCCCCACCCTGACTGGCTCCCATGCCAGTGGCATGTAAAAAGTACCTGCTACATTTTTGGAGTGGTTGGTGTTAGGAAGGCCATCCAGCTGTAGAAACATTGCCAGATCAGATTGGAGTCTGGTTTGCCAGTCTCCCGTCAAACCGCCCAACCCATACCAGCATGGAAAACAGACATATGATAATGATTATATACATTTATATACTTTAAATGAGATAAATACGCTATATCCTCATATATACCACATTATTCATTC
>NW_026364714.1:0-459 GCF_001194135.2 Octopus bimaculoides | reverse complement strand
TTATTATTATTATTATTATTATTATTATTATTATTATTGGTGAGCTGGCAAAATCGTTAACTCGCCGGGCAAAATGTTTAGCAGTATTTCATCCGTTTTTACGTTTTGAGTTCAAATTCCACCGAGGTCAACTTTACTTTTCCTCCTTTCGAGATCGATAAAATAAGTACCAGTCAAGTACTGGGTCGATGTAATCGACTAACCCACTTCTCCCAAATTTTAGGTCTTCTCCCTATAGTAGAAATGATTATTATTATTATTATCATTTGTGTCTGTGAATGACTGGGAGTACATATTGTGTCCGAGCGTGCGTATGCCAATACAACTGTATATAGATAGATAGATAGATAGATAGATAGATAGATAGATAGATAGATAGATAGATAGATAGATAGATCTGTCTTGCATATATACATATGAATTTCTTGTGTTTTTGAAATTCCCAAGCGTGTTCAGTAT
>NW_026364713.1:0-918 GCF_001194135.2 Octopus bimaculoides | reverse complement strand
ATATATATATATATATAATGTAGTTGAAACTTACAGAAAAACAAAAGATGAAGGCAGGTGTATTAGTTTGACGCTCGGTAAGGTGAGAAAATCATTTACGTATCGTGCCTACACTCTTCAACTGAAAGGAACATGATGAAATAAACAGAATAAAAAAAAACAACTTATATCTAATAATAATAATGATCCTAGAATGGAATTTATAAAGATTTAATGCATCGCTACGCGGGTTTCCACAAATCACGTGTCTCTTAAGATCACAATCCGCATTCCTGGGATGATTACAATGTAGTCCGGAGTATCCGTTGGTATCGGGTTGATCCTCATTATCGATCCATTTCTTCTGGCGATATAACATTAGTGGATGAACCACAAAATAATGTTTCTTTTTTTCCTTTTTACGAGTATGAGGGTCAAGCGAGTTATGCGTGCATTTTTGTGTGTATATAGCCGGGGGTGGGGGAATAGAAGAAAGAATGGCAGGTACATAAGAATGGTGGAGTTGGGTCGATTCTACTTTTCATTCAGTAGATATTAAGGATGGGTAATATATTCTTTTGCTTGATTTCCCTTAAAGCATGAATATTTTCATTAGATCCACATCTCAACAGATGGTCAAACCCTGCTGCCACACAGCAGGGTCTGCTGACAGAATTGATAAATGCTACATCCCCATGGAGAAAACCCCAATGTTTTCCCTTGCCACAGTGGGAAACGCCTCAAATATTGGAGTTCTTTCACCATTTGTATGGACCACTCTGCTTTCCCGTAATGAGCTACCCCGCCTCAAAAAATAGAATTTTGCCAAACCACATAAATGCCTTGTCACTACGCTAACATGTCATTACCACATCTGCTTTCCCAACAGGTGAACTGAACTGAACTGAACTGAACTGAACTGAACTGAACTGAACTGAA
>NW_026364712.1:0-461 GCF_001194135.2 Octopus bimaculoides | reverse complement strand
CATATATATATAATGAAATATTTCTGTCTCTTCACTCACTCTATTTCTATTTGGTCACTGACTCATTATCAACTCTTCGTATCTCCTTTATTCCCTCTCTCATTACAGATAATTTCACAACGTCAGTCTGGGTTTAACTCCTCTTTCTTTTCTGTATTAAAATTTCCAACTCTGTTCATTGACCTCCTACCTACATACCAAATACGATTACATAGCCTTTCCCGGTGATTTACTATTTTTTAGAATATGCAATTTACACCCGGCCGCATGCTTACTCCAAACTCCTTACGTACATATGCTTAACACAACCCATCAATAGAAAGTATTTCTCTTTAGTCACACACTTCAATTTGTTTGCAATATATTTATGTTACAAGAAAGCTTCCGAGAATCATAAAAAATGTGGGTTAAATGAGATAAGTTAAAGACAGAAATGGTATAGTGAGGTCAAAAGTGCCACA
>NW_026364711.1:206-585 GCF_001194135.2 Octopus bimaculoides | reverse complement strand
AACTCCAGCTAACAATAGCATTCATGGACAACTGCTTGTTCTTGTCTTCCTTCTTCCGAGTCACTCACTCTTATAACCACCTTACAAATATACTAACACTATTACACAGAAACATGCACATTGTATGCACACTCACATACATGTGCATACACCCAGATGCATCTTAATCCACTGGTAAGCATGCATACAGATATATGCAAATGGTTACATAAAGATGAACACACCTGCACACAAACACACACATATGTATATACCCTCACATATTCACATTTACACAAATGCATACACAAACGTTCATGTTCCTTGCATATTCACACATATATTTTCCCAATTACTTTCACATTTGTTCACCTTGTATTAGAGCCCACTTATTCATGCA
>NW_026364711.1:0-196 GCF_001194135.2 Octopus bimaculoides | reverse complement strand
ATTACTTTCACATTTGTTCACCTTGTATTAGAGCCCACTTATTCATGCACAATTAAATACATACATATACACATACCCACACATAAATGCACACACACAGATATCCACATTTATACACACACATGGGCATACATATACTGACATATGTACGTATCTACATTCCACAGATATTGTAATTTTTATTCAAACACACTTT
>NW_026364710.1:0-278 GCF_001194135.2 Octopus bimaculoides | reverse complement strand
TGAAGCCAATGGCGATTTTATTGAGTAGATTTACTCCTTAATATTTCAAGATATTTTTGTGTAATTTTGGGTAGTATGTCTGTTAAAATGAGATGCCAGAGTTATTTTCATTTTTGCGTAATTTAGACGACAGTTTATTCATCGCGCCCAGTATATCTACATGCACACACAAACATACATACATATATAACGATGATGATGGTTCTTTTTGCTAAAACGTTAAAAATTTTTTCGTTTTTTGTAATTGTGAAATTTTTTCGCCATGAACGGTTTGTGTT
>NW_026364709.1:0-229 GCF_001194135.2 Octopus bimaculoides | reverse complement strand
ATATATATATATATATATATATATATATATATATATAGTAACCCATAATTTCATATATATCTATTAAACACCTCTTATAAGATTATCCTGAATGTAATACATACCTCTCGTAGGATCACCCTGAATGCATTTTCATCACCATTCTCACTCAGTGATTTTTGTGACCACTTGTTTCTTTGTTCATTGTTGTTGTTGTTGGCACTCCGTCGCTTACGACGTCGAGGGTTCC
>NW_026364708.1:0-651 GCF_001194135.2 Octopus bimaculoides | reverse complement strand
TATATATATATATATATTCAATATGTTGATTGAGTCACTATGCTTGCTTGCGTTTGCAAGAGAAGGAAGAAAATAGATGTGTGAAGAATATCTATTTTCTATTTGAAGTAAATCAAAATGTTACATTTTTACAATGAAACACAACATACCTCAATATTTCATATTTCTTCTCTATATGTATAAACATACTATTTCGGATTAGTGTGATTTGTCAGTAAACTTCTGAGAAATATATTTAAGTGCACATATACGTAATCGTTCGGCGGTGACAGACACACATAGACATACACTTACATTTATAGACAGACACTTACATTGTGTGTTATTCCTTTATACGATGATTTCAAACATTCATATATGGTGATATGTATATAGATCTATACACACATACATGTAGATATTATTTATTTATGTATAGAGTGTTTGAAGTGGTGTACAGATATAGTATATTGGAAAAAAAGGAGGCAGTTAGAATTTTGGATAATTCGTTATTCGCGCTTTCTTTCTTTTATCGAATTCGTCAAGACATAAGCAAAATGGTAAAAATAGAACGTTTCGTTGTTCATTTTTGTTTTGTTTAGAAGATAAAAATAGAAAGAAAATCAGAGAGTGGAGAGAAAATAGACAGAGGGAGACAATCAAGAAAGGTGG
>NW_026364707.1:0-432 GCF_001194135.2 Octopus bimaculoides | reverse complement strand
CTTTTTACACGAGAACATTACTGTGATACACGATCCCTATTGATCGCCTTCTTTTTTTTTTGCTCTCGGTCCCTTTTGATCGACACCCACCCCTACTTTTTTTTTCTCTTCCTTCCCCCTCCTAAAAAGAAAAGCTCTTCATTGTATTCGTCCCATCTTTGTTGAGCCCTGTGTGGCTAATAAAAGAAATGTATCTATCTATCTGTCTATCTGTCTATCTATCTATCTATCTATCTATCTATCTATCTATCTATCTATTTGTCTATCTATCTGTCTATCTATCTATCTATCTATCCATCCATCCATCCATCCATATACATATATATATATTATATATATATATTGTTTACTCCTCATGCAGAGCCTGACCATCTCTTGTACTTACACCTTAGACCCATCATGGCATCTGATGTGGCTTTTTAAACCAGACAA
>NW_026364706.1:0-236 GCF_001194135.2 Octopus bimaculoides | reverse complement strand
TACTACATTTGCTGCCAGACATGCACACACACACAGACACACGCAGACACACACACGCACATACACACACATACACTCATACATACCCACCTACGCACGCACACACACGCACTTATAAATTTACCCATTTCCAGTATTGCACATATGTGTCACTTTTCGCGATATATATGGATATATATGTCTAATTTTTTATTGGTATTATTATTATTATTATTATTATTATTATTATTATTATT
>NW_026364705.1:0-340 GCF_001194135.2 Octopus bimaculoides | reverse complement strand
GTGTCAGCCTGTCTCACCTAGACTTGTTATGACTTTCAAGCCATATTCGGCCTTCTCGCTTCAGCCATATATAGAAGCTGGCTTTTTCGACCGCCTCCTGTATCCTCCTTATCAGTTTTCTAAGTTCCGAGTTTGAAAACGCAAATCTTCTCTTGAATAGCGTTGTCATTTTTCTTTCAATGAAGCCTCTAGCCCCCACTGCCAGATGGTAGTACTCGACAGTCCATCCCTGTTCTCTGCACTCTTCGATTAGTTTTTCATATCTCTTCTCCATTCGTTTCTCTGCATTATCGATGTTTTCTTCCCATGGTACTGTCAGTTCTAGCAAGATTCCTATTCT
>NW_026364704.1:0-448 GCF_001194135.2 Octopus bimaculoides | reverse complement strand
GTGGATACACTTGTGAGTGCGTGCATGTGTGTGTGTGTGTGTGTGTGTGTTTATTTGTGCGTTTGTGTTTGTATGTATGTATGCGCAAACACACGCATATATAAACATGAATACAAACACACATACACATAAACGTACCTAGTGACATACGCTTCGGCGCCTGCAGACATCAAGTACGGACGTACAGGTACGCAGAGAATTATACACATTCACATAGATATATACATACATGCATACATACATGCACACATCCATCCACCAACCTATACATACATTCATACATAAACATAATACATATACATATAAACACATGCACACATCTCCCAAATAAATACATACATACATATATACATATACATATACATTCTTACAAACATACACATATAGCAGTACGTGTATAAGTATAAAATCATATTTTAATATGTACATCTACACATATACAAATACA
>NW_026364703.1:0-312 GCF_001194135.2 Octopus bimaculoides | reverse complement strand
ATTCCCTTGTTCGAAAATATAAGGACACAGATCGTGTCATATAGCCAGCTCGAGCCGATGTCTCCTGGTCTAAATTACAGCAACATTTGTCCTAAACCAGGACTGCCATGTTATGCTGGCAAACAATCTTTACTATATATATATCTTTATATATATATGTATATATATATATATCAAACGAGGTCATTGGCAGTGCCACTGGACTGGGTCCCGTGCAGGTGGCACGTAAAATACACCTTTTTGAGCGTGGCCATTGCCAGTACCGTGTGAGTGGCCCTTGTGTTGGTGGCACATATAAGCACCCACTACACT
>NW_026364702.1:0-215 GCF_001194135.2 Octopus bimaculoides | reverse complement strand
CCAAGCCACGCACATTCACACAACCAATCTTCACCATGATTCTATTTAAAATTGTGCTTTAAAGCACAAAGCAAAAGGAACAGAGAGTTACTTACCGTTCGAAAGTTCACTTGTTCCCTTCTTTGAATTTTCGTTTAGGAGGCAATTATACAGTTTTTTGGCTAGGTATTTTTGGCAACCCCCTACCGCGTTGGGGTAGAGGGTTTTTAAAGTAT
>NW_026364701.1:0-345 GCF_001194135.2 Octopus bimaculoides | reverse complement strand
GCCCTATTTAGAGCTTCATTATAAAAAGGAGCTTCGTTATCGAAAACAACTGATAACTTAGTAAGCCTAACCGAAATATTTCTAACTAAATTATCAATACTACTTCTAGGGTGGTAACTCCATCTACTTATGTATTTCAAATTAGTAGACGGTTTATGGTACGGTCTATACGTATCGTTTTTTATATCAAGTGTCACATCTAAATAATTAGCTAGCGAAACATTATCATCGTAAGTGACACTCATTCCCATCCTATTAAAAAATCTAGTTACCTACCTTTAAGTCTCTGCAAACTTTGGGTAGAATAATTCCTAATATAAATAAGACAATCGTCCCTATATAAAG
>NW_026364700.1:0-564 GCF_001194135.2 Octopus bimaculoides | reverse complement strand
CTCTCTTTCAAGTATAATTTTTTATATCCTGTTCATATCGTTGTCTTTTTAATGGATGTCTAAAAAGTTAATGTCAAGACTTTTGTTTTTAGCATTTCCTCATTTTCTCTTATTTTTTACCATTTTAAATATAAAAAGTAATGGGTATTTTTGTCTTGTTTTAAAATATAAGGAAACATTTTAGATATTTGTTGTAGTATTTAAGTTTATGTTCTGTTTCAATTTATTTTATTCAATAATTCTGTAAATTTTTTTAACTTATCATTCCCAAATACAACATCAAGTGTTTATCTGTGAATTTTTATCTTTTTTTTTTTTCATTTCATATGGAGTAGTTTCACTGATAGCGACAATATTTCATATCAACTCCACCTTACCATTATCATCATAACATCATTGTCATCATCATTATTGGCAACTTCTAAATCAGTGTTTTACATATAGGCGTCCTTCCTGCTGTCAACACTTCTCAGTTGCCTCTTATGAAATGCAATGTGTATCTGTTCTAAGACTGCAATATACTCTTTTACTCTTTTTACTCTTTTACTTGTTTCAGTCATTTGA
>NW_026364699.1:0-1852 GCF_001194135.2 Octopus bimaculoides | reverse complement strand
ATACACATACATACATACATGTATATATAAAAGTTTGTATACACATCTGTGTGTGTCTAGATTCGGTATGTGTAATGCCAGTCGTGATCTGGAGAATGTTACATAATTTGACAGTTGTTTGGCAAAAGGAAATCCCATGAGTGAAATGGTCTTATGTAATGCTGTCTCATTTCGACAATAACACAGATTTCTAAACATTATAATTATATATTAAAACTTCGAAATATTTACATTTGATTTCAGTTGAGGACATCGTTTCGTTGATGTTATTAATCTTAGTTTTATTATTTTTTTTCATTTTTATTATTATCGTTATTATTGTTGTACATGTTGTTCTTCTTTGTGTCGTCGTATTCGCCTTGTGTCAAACATTTAAAACAATTATCAACGTTGTTGTTATTATTATTATTATCATTATTATTATTATTATTATTATTATTATTATTAGTAGTAGTAGTAGTAGTAGTAGTAGTAGTAGTAGTAGTAGTAGTAGTAGTAGTAGTAGCAGTAGTAGTAGTGGTGGTGGTGGTAGTAGTGGTAGTAGTGGCAGAAATTTGCCGCACATTTTTAAAATTTTTGTGTCGTTTAATTTTAATGAACACACAAATGTAGAAGGAAAGTCTTCTGTTATTAATAATGATGATGATGATGATGATGATGATAACAGTAATAATAATGATAATAATAATAACGTGGGGGTGAGGAGGAAGAATAGTTGAACGATAATGATGACGAAGAAAATTATTAATACTATTAAAATTATTATTAACATTATTATTTTTTCATTGAACGTCAATAATGTATAAAGCAATAAGTATTTTCTTGTGATACGATGATGATGATGATGATGATGATGATGATAATAATAATAATAATAATAATAATAATAATAATAATAATAATAATAATAATAATAATAATAACAAAAACACCTACAATAGCGACAAGACCGATTGAATAAACAAATAAATAAAATTAATCACAAGGATAATGATTTCTTCATTAGCTTTATAACTAAATTAATAAAATTATCGTAAGCAACATCAATGTTAATAATAATAATAATAATAATAATAATGATAATAATAATAATAATGATAATAATAATAATAATAATAATAATAATAATAATAATAATAATAATAATAATAATAATAATAATAATGATAATAATGATAATAATAATAATAATAATAATAATAATAATAATAATAATAATAATAATAATAATAATAATAATAATAATAATAATAATAATAATAATAATAATAATAATAATAATAATAATAATAATAATGAATATGATTAGGGTGAGGATGATGATGACGACGACGATGACAGCAAGAACATCATTAACATTAATAAGTTAAATCATCATCACGAACTTCTTAATAATAATAATAATAATAATAATAATAATAATAATAATAATAATAATAATAATAATAATAATGTTGCGGGATAAAATATAGAAGTTTAATGAAATAAATGTAGACACGTTGAAAAACAATATCAGTTATGGGATATGAATATTTCATTGAAACTTATTAGTTTAAATTCATAAAGCTTTCTATAATATTTCTCTGTAAGTTTTGCGATTTTTACGCTTTCACATCGTTTCTCCCTTTCCTTCACTTTAACTTCACTGCCATTATTATTATCATTATTATTATTATCATCACCATCATCATCATCATCATCATTATTATTATTATTATTATTATTATTATTATTATTATTATTATTATTATTATTATTATTATTATTATTAATCATAATAATTACAAGAAAAGTAATAGTAGTAATAATAATAATAATAATGATAATAATAATAATAATATATCATCATCAT
>NW_026364698.1:0-245 GCF_001194135.2 Octopus bimaculoides | reverse complement strand
TATATATATATTATACTCTTTACTCTTTTACTTGTTTCAGTCATTTGACTCCTGCCATGCTGGAGTACCGCATTTAGTCGAGCAAATCGACCCTGAGACTTATTCGTTGTAAGCCTAGTACTTATTCTATCGGTCTCTTTTGCCGAACCACTAAGTGATGAGGAAATAAACACACCAGCATCGTTTTTCAAGCAGAGGGACAAACACAGACACACAAACACACACACGCATATACATATACATAT
>NW_026364697.1:0-290 GCF_001194135.2 Octopus bimaculoides | reverse complement strand
ATATATATATATATATATATATATATATATATACACGCACATATACACACGTACACACACACGCACACACACATATATATATATATGTATATATATATATGAACATATGCATATACATATCTATATACATACATGTATACTCACATATATGGATGCACATACACATATATACGCACATAGATATATACATATACGCATACATATATATGCATACACATATACACATATGTATATACATATATGCATATGTATACACATACATATATACATACACACATATACATACATAT
>NW_026364696.1:0-637 GCF_001194135.2 Octopus bimaculoides | reverse complement strand
AGTTTCGACCTTCTCCTGGCTTGCGAAAGTTATGTCCCTCAAATGATTCTATAAACTACGAAACAAATGGTAGTCTGAAGGAGCAAGGTAGGGAGAATAAGATGGATGAGAAATTTTTTCCCAACCAAGCTCTTTGATCTTCTGTGATGTGATCTTTGCAGTGTGGGGTCGCGCATTGTCCTGATGAAACATTATTCCTTTTTGATTCATTAAAGCTTGGTTCAAACACTCTAATTGCTGACAGTAGATTTGAGCATTGATTGTTGCATTAGGTGGTAACAATTCAAAGTGAATTACTCCTTTGCAATCTCACCAGATAGAGAGAAAAACCTTTTTCCCATGAACTTCCCTTCTCGGTTGTGGTTGAGCTTTTTCCCTTTTACCAAGTTACTGTTTACAACCTTTAACATTTCGATAGAAGATCCATTTTTCGTCACCAGTCACAAGTCTATTCAAAAAGGGTGAAATCAGTTCGCGAGAATGGAGAGAAGAGCAGATGTCAACTCGGAATTTGCGGTTGCTTTCGGACAATTCATGAAGAACCCATTTTCCAAGTTCAGAAACCTTTCCGAGTTATTGAAGATGACGATGAACAGTTGTATGGTTTGAACTAAGCATTATTGCCAATTCTTCAACT
>NW_026364695.1:0-592 GCF_001194135.2 Octopus bimaculoides | reverse complement strand
AGAGAGAGAGAGAGAGAGAGAGAGAGAGAGAGAGAGAAAGTGAGAGAGTGCGCGCGCGCCTATGTGAATGAGTTCCATATTATCTTGGTGCTATATACACGTGTATTTTCATTGTGTATGTGAGTATATGTATGTGTAACTGTGTGTGTGTGTAACTGTGTGTGTGTGTAAGTGTGTGTATGTGAGTGTGCGGGGGAGGGGAGTGGAGGGAACATGAATCTATTGATCGAGGAATTAAAATCCAGACTGTCTACAAACGTAGAGAAGATTAAGATAATCCCATTCATTAATCTTCACCTTTATCCACACCCACGCATACTCACACATGTCTGATTCTGTACATGTTTATATGTGCGTATGTTCTACAGTATGTTCGTCTGTGTGTGTATGTGTGTGTGTGATCTTAGTGTTGGCGTGTATATGTGAGCGTGTATGTTCGTGTGTTTAGTGTATGCGTTTGTGCGCCTGTGTGTAGGTTAGTATGGGCGTCAATGTGGGCGTCTGTGGGGGCGTGTGTGTAGGCGTGTGTGTCAGCATGTGTCTGCATGTGTCCGCATGTGTGTATGCGTGTGCTGGTGTGTCTGTGTGTGTG
>NW_026364694.1:0-225 GCF_001194135.2 Octopus bimaculoides | reverse complement strand
GAAACGCTATTGATGGAATGGTGAATGTTGTTCTTCTTGCTGTTTATTTACCATCTTCTTTTTTTTTATATTTACTACCTACATTTGTGTTATTCTTGTGTTGATAGTATACATCATCATTGAAGTATGTTGTTGTTGTTGTTGTTGTTTGTTGTTGTTAATGTTGTTGTTGCTGTTGTTGTTGTTGTTTCTATTGATGCTTTCGTTGTTCAGCAGGAGGCAAAG
>NW_026364693.1:0-449 GCF_001194135.2 Octopus bimaculoides | reverse complement strand
TTTACCGTCATCAGTATGACATAACTCAACGTACATAATTATAAACATTTTGACAACCGATGTTGGTGTGTATACGTCCCCGTAACTTACGATAAGCGACCGTATCCCCAGTGCATCTACAAATGTCCATATTTATATACACAGCTTAAATCTAGATCGTTCATCTGCTTCAGCCAGGAGGTTATGTCCATGCTGGAGCACTGCTACAGGCTACTTTGGGTTTCCGTCTACCAAATCCACTCACAAGATTTTGGTGGGCCCGAGGCTATAGTAGAAGACACTTGCCACGCAGTGGAACTGAACCCAGAACCATGTGGTTGGGAAGCAAGGTTCTTACAACACAGCCACACTTATATATCTAAGTCTGTCGTATGTATGTGTGTGTTTCTGTGTGTATGCATACGTACGTGTGTATATATATATATATATATATATATATATATATATAT
>NW_026364692.1:0-204 GCF_001194135.2 Octopus bimaculoides | reverse complement strand
GATTGTATTTGTGTGTCTGTGTGTTTGTGTATTTGTGTGTCTGTGCGTTTGTTTGACTGTAATTCTGCGTGTTTCGTCTGTGTATCTATGCTTTTAGGTTTCTGTGATTCTAAGATATCTTGTATCTGTTTGCCTGTATTTCTGTGCGTTTGTATGTCTGTGTGTTTGAGTGTCTATGGGTCTGAATGTTTCTGTACTTGTAAA
>NW_026364691.1:0-587 GCF_001194135.2 Octopus bimaculoides | reverse complement strand
AATGCCCGGGTGGTGTTCCGCTCCAACCATCTCTTCAGTTATCCAGCCACTGGAGATTGTTTGTCATGGTCAATGCGACGATTACACGCTACACACCTTCTTTCCAAGCACTGCTGTAAACATCGGAAGTGAGCTAGGACGTTAAAACTTAGTGCGCATGTACAACAGATTTCAACATTAATCTATGGCTACAATCTGGATACTTATTGATCAGACCACGTATATATACATACATCCATACATACATATACACACATATATGTATATGCACGCACACACACACACACATACATTCACAATTTGTAATATTTTGTATTCAAATACTGCTTCGCTCCATTTGTGGATGACCCATTATTCCTCACCAGATATTGAAATTTTAGATTTCTACAGTAGTTCAAATATGATTACCTACATATTAAACGAGCGTTCAAAATTGTCTCCCAATCCATCGGAATTAGCTGATGAGAATCACGGTGATGGAAATTTTGAGATTGTAAATCCATGTTATCTGTTACATGCTGGTTTTTATTTGGCATCGCTTTCCCAATTGACCTTCACTATGCACCACACCACACCACACCACACCA
>NW_026364690.1:0-792 GCF_001194135.2 Octopus bimaculoides | reverse complement strand
AGAAGAAGGAGGAGGAGGAGGAGGAGGGGGGAAGGAGGAGGCGGAGGCGGAGGAGGAGAAGAAGAAGAAGAAGAAGAAGAAGGAGGAGGAGGAAGAAGAAGAAGGAGGAGGAGGAGGAGGAGGAGGGAGAGAAGAAGGAGAAGAAGAAGAAGAAGAAGAAGAAAGTCTCTCTCCCCTGTACCACTACCGCCGTAGATAGACGAAGATATCCGGAAGAGAGATTGCTCTCTAAATATCTATTTTATTTTCTATCTCTCTGTTGTGATCTCTGGTGAAATCTTGATTTCCGGTCATCTTCTCTGACATACCTATATAACATGTGCATTACAACAGGGTTATGTATTTGATGATGATGATGATGATGCTAGTGGTGATAGTGCTTTCGTAGTTATTTCCTTTTTTGGGGTTTTTTTTTTTTTGCATTAGCGATTCTTTTTACTGCTCACCATCTGCTCATTGTAAAATTCTTCCGGCGTATCTTCACTGTCTTTTTTTTTCCTGCATATTTCTCTTACACGACAATATGCCATACCGCGCGTGTATGTCTGTTAATGTGTGTGGTGACCGGAGTGTTTGTATATATTAAATAGTACAGAAATACGCACACATACACACACACACACTTGTTTGCGTGTCTTATACATATATATTTATAAACATATATTTCTACATGAATACGAACGCTTTATGTATTTATACATATAAACATGTTTCTTTCTATCTTTCTATCTATCTATCGAACGATCGATTGATCTACCTGTATGTATGCATGTATATATTCATATATATACA
>NW_026364689.1:0-510 GCF_001194135.2 Octopus bimaculoides | reverse complement strand
ATATATATATGGCGATCTGTTTTCCTGTGTTCGTTCCGTTGTCTGTAGTTCATTTTCTAATGTCCTGTACCTTCATATGCATCTATATACATATGTAGATGTAAGTATGTACATATATGTGTATATACATGCATATATATTCTTTGTATTATTATTATGATATATATATATATAAATATATATATGTGTGTGTGTGTGTTTTATATATATATATATAGATATAGATAGATAGATATAATTTTATCGATGTCTTGCAGAAGTGATCGCGTGACATGAACTTACCAAGGGACGCCTTAAACCTTTCATCTAGATTGCATTTGAAAATTTCTTTTAAATTGTGTCTATTTTGACTCCGAATATTTGAAGCTGCCACCGTTTTCTGCTCTCACGAAACCTTAAATAATATGCTTCGAATTCAACCTGTTACAATTCAAACGGAAGCTGCTGCGCTCTTTCATGCGTTTGATCAACGAATAGACATACGTACAAAAAAAGGCACGCGTATGTATG
>NW_026364688.1:0-746 GCF_001194135.2 Octopus bimaculoides | reverse complement strand
CACACACACAAAATAAATGAATACTTTAGAAAAAATCTATAGTTAATCAAAAAAATAGTAATGCAACTTACATAGACAGACAATGAGGCTTTGTAGATTTACTGTGGTCTTGAACATAGTGAGTGGATTGTTTATGCCTTTTCCAAGGTGGGTATTAACAACATAATCTGTTGTGGATAGCTTTCTTCAGCTGGGAATTGAAACTGTGTCCACAGGCTTCACTGGGTAGTGGGAGGCCCTTACTGTGTATACTCCAGCTACACACATTCAAGAACAACAACAATGATGCTGAGAATGATGATGATGACGGTTATCATGGTGATGGAGGTGGTGGTGGTACCAGTATCAATGCTGGTGGTGGGATCTGTTATTTACCATTATTATTATTATTATTAATATTATCATTATTATACCAGATACACTCAACTGTAAACTTAAGTGTTTACACATTCTTTTAGTCTTTTGACTGTGACCATGCTGGAGCACCCACTTCCTCACTACTATCTGCATCATTGCTGCTACCATCATTCTCATCATCATCTTGATGTTCTTGATATAAACACTATTACCATTATCATTTAGGTAACCATCATTCCTCCATCATGCAAATTCATCATTATCATCATTATTATTATTAGTGTTATATTTTCATGTTTTTTTTTTTCAATTTTAGTAGATAAGATTTAAAATATAAAGAAATATTGAGAGAAAAAGAGAGAGAGCGAGAGAGTTAAATATGCAGATAT
>NW_026364687.1:0-557 GCF_001194135.2 Octopus bimaculoides | reverse complement strand
TAAATAAATAAATAAATGAGTGGAAATTGAACCGGTAAGTGTATTCAATATATTAAGGCAATGTGACTCTCCTCAGACACAGCAAAAATTATTTCTACACACGGATTCAAATAAGGAATCTTGCGAACCAGATTAAAAAAAAAACGATGTATACACACACATACACACACCAAGTACATAGAAAAAAAAATGATGGGCCGGCTACCTGGGGAAACAGTGCTTTGTAAATATGTGCAGCAAGTATTTGTGTTTGAATAAAACAATGGACATTAATTACTGAGTCGAAGAGAAAGACGAGCGGAAGAGAAATGGAAAAATACATATTTACATATTTTAAATACACAACAGACACAATATTTCTCTCTCTGTCTCTGTCTGCCTGCCTGCCTGCCTGCTTGTCCGCGCGCGGCCACGTATATAAATACATATTTGTGTATATAAATAAAAATATAGAAATATAAATACATAGGATTTTTGTATCGGTATGTATGATGTATGTATGAAAGAAATACACCACACATACACACGGACATAAATATGTATACACACACACACAC
>NW_026364686.1:130-400 GCF_001194135.2 Octopus bimaculoides | reverse complement strand
GTAGAAGACACTTGCCTAAGATGCCACGCAGTGGGACTGAACCCGGGACCGTGTGGCTGGTAAACAAGCTACTTACCAGACAGCCACTCATGCTTACGTGTGTACATATATATATACGTGTGTGTGTATGTATATTTATATATATATACACACACATATACATATACATGTATAAACATATACACACATATCGATGTACACACAAATACATACATACGCACATATACATTTATGATATGTGTATATATATATATATGTGTGTGTGTGTGT
>NW_026364686.1:0-120 GCF_001194135.2 Octopus bimaculoides | reverse complement strand
GTGTGTGTGTGTGTGCGTGTAGTGTGTATATCTATCTATACACACATATATATATACATATATGCATTTCTATATATATATATATGTGTATATATATATATATACACATATATATATATA
>NW_026364685.1:4162-5086 GCF_001194135.2 Octopus bimaculoides | reverse complement strand
TCCTCAATATTTAAATTTGTATACATACATATATAGCTACACACATGCACACACACACATGTACATTCATACATATACATATAAACATGTACCTTCAAACACACCCATATACACACACACACACAGGCATACCTTTTCCGATGAGTTGTAGTGACCCTAACATCATATACAATAAGCTCATAATAATAATAATAATTATTATTATCATTATTAAGAATCATTAGCGTACTGGGCAAAATGCTTAGTGGTATTTCACTCATTGCTACGTTCCGAGGTTGACTTTGCCTTTCATCTTTTCAGGGTTAATAAATTAAGTACCAGTAAAACACTGGGGTGGATTTAATCAACTAGTCCCCTCCCCATCAATTTCAGACCTTGTGTCTCTAATAGAAAGGATTATTATTATTATTATTATTATTATTATTATTATTATTATTATTATTATTATTATTGCAGTGAACTGGCAGAATCGGTAGCATGCTTTTAGCAGTATATTGTCTGCCACTACGTTCTGAGTTCAAATTCTGCCAAGGTCAACTTTTCCTTTCATCCTTTTCGGGTTGATATATTAAGTACCAGTTGAGTATTGGGGTCAATCTGATTGACTGACCCCCTGCCCCCTTATTTCAGGCCTTGTTCCTATAGTAGAAAGGATTATTATTAAAGTGTAGAACTGGCAGAATTATAAGTGCATCAGACAAAATGCTGAGCAACATTTCTCACAACTCTTTGCATCCAGAGATCAAATCCTGCCCATGTCAATCTTCCCTTTCACCCCTTGTGGGCCAATAACATGAAGTAACAGCAAAGTACTGGGGTCGATGTCATTGACTGATCCCTTCCCCTAGAGTTGCAGGCATTGTGACAAAATGGAAAAGAAGAAGGGGTCAGCTGGCAGAATGGTTACCACCACAGACCAAATGC
>NW_026364685.1:3040-4152 GCF_001194135.2 Octopus bimaculoides | reverse complement strand
ATTGTGACAAAATGGAAAAGAAGAAGGGGTCAGCTGGCAGAATGGTTACCACCACAGACCAAATGCTTTGTGGCACTTCTTTTGGTTCTTTACTTGCTGAGTTCAAATTCCACCGAGGCCGACTTTACCTTTCATGTTTTAAGGGTCATTTGAGTACTGAGGCCGATATAGTCAGCCATCCACTTCCCTACAAAATGTCAGGCCTTGTGCCTTTAGAAGAAAGGACTATTATTTATGCAGAGAAGGACTTCATCGTTAATGCGTTGGACATTGAATGTATGCACAAACCAAGGAAGGAGAATGCTTTAGAGTAGCTAACCCTGATAGAAATAACAGCCAAATCTCCTTCTATTCAGATTCTATTGCTATAGGAATGTATATATGTATGTATTGAGCCAATGACCGAGACCTCTGTATGGCTGTTAGATCACAAGAATTCTCCTGTTTTGATCTGAGCTTTGTGTACTAAAGATCTTTCAAGTTCGATATTTTCTAAATCCCTAAGTTCCACACGTTTGGCAACAATGGCTGCATCTCTTTTCATTTCTTGTGTTAGCATTTTATCTGCCATAAGGGATCTGAAAGAAACCCTTTAATTGGTTTGAAGAGAGTAATATACTGATAATCAAATGCCCTTAAATACACCACACACACACACTGTCCATATACATATATATCTATGTATGTGTGTCTATGTATCTGTATATGGATGTGTTTATATTTGCATCTTACTGTATATGTGTGTGTGTGTATCTCTGTATGTTACTGTATATAATAACAAATTATTCCTCACGATTTTTTCATGTGAAATGTCTCAGTTTTCTACTGAAAAATATTCTATTTCAACAGACATTCTTTGTTGCAGAAAATAAAACTTAAGAAAAACCAATGTATATATAATCCCTCTCATCAATGTATATATATGTGTGTATATAAATGTATGAATGTGTGTCTGTATGCATGTATGTAGATCAGTAAGCATGTCTATGTATGTCTGTATGCAGGGGTTAGTATGTGCATGCATCTGTAACTGTACATATGTGTGTATGTACATATTAAGTATATGTGTGGATATATGTAGTAAGAATATATACATAGGTACGTATATATAT
>NW_026364685.1:1296-2281 GCF_001194135.2 Octopus bimaculoides | reverse complement strand
ATATATATATATATATATATATATATACACATATATATATATATAAAATAGTGTACATATTTATACACAAAAGAGGTAACCTTTAACAGGACACCTTACATGCTAGAGAAGGCAGTTAATGCCCAAACCACAAATAAAAGTAACTTCAAAGGGAATGAAAAATAAAAATATTTCTGTAGTTACCCCTAGACTCAAGTTTCAGTATTAATGTGCAAATAAATTAATCTGTGCTTGTATATATATGTGTGTATCTATCTATATATTTATATGTACACCCACCCGTACATACAGTCACACCCTTTACGCCAATGCCTTCCCCTAATACAATCTGTTCCTCCACCCCATTCTCAACACTTTCCTCTCCTCCTGCTGCATGCCCCTCCACTCTCCCTCATATGCCTCCTCACATTCATTCTCAGTGCTCTCACAGACGTACCATGGACCCCTGAGACACTCCTATATCTCTCCCACCTCACTTGTTACACTCTCCATAAACCAATCCATCTCCGCTCACCCTCTTAGGGATCACCCCTCTCTCTTCTCTCTATCCACACACCCTGTCCAGTCTCCTGTATCCCTTAATTACACTGAGTACCTTATGCAGGTGCTCCTACTTCCTTGTGCATTCACTCTGCCTATTCCGAATATGATCCTATTTAACAAGAGAGGAGGGGAGTGAAAAGTAACACTCTCCTTCTGTAGAGAGACTGTCTAACTGTCTGTCTCTGCATCCGTCTGTCCGTCCTTCCATCCATCCATCCATCTATCCGTCCATCCATCCATCCAATCACACACACAGATACATAGTTCAAATTTACAGAAAATAAAAGACAAAGACAGGTGTAGGAACAAGGAGCACATGTATTAGTGAAAAGTTCGCGAATGGAAAAGTTTATTATATATTATTTACATGTATATATGTATGTGTGCATGTGTGTATGTATATATATATATATATATATATATAATTATTTAAAATTATAAT
>NW_026364685.1:0-838 GCF_001194135.2 Octopus bimaculoides | reverse complement strand
ATATATATATAAGAATTTAAGGATTGGAGAAAACGCATGTTATAATTGCATACTTTATTCCTACATATGTTTCAAAGGATTACAACCTGTGTGATCCATAGGGATCTTTGATATTAAAATTGTAACCTTCTCATCAGGGAAAGCATGGGAATCATCTTAAACGTAAGACATTATGACCGATTATGAAAACAATAGATGGATAAGGTTATGACTTGATTCATTTGAAAAAAACCGTTAGAGAATTGGACGCTACAGGATAGTGGGTTGGACAACACATACCAATCAATGTGTGAGAACGTACATGCATACATAAATACACATACACAAACATACACATATACATGCATACTGATACACACACACACACATATATACATATATATATATGCATATACACACACACACACATATGTGCACCCGTATATGCATGTGTATACATATATATATATACATATATATATATATATATATATACATACATATATATATATACACACTCATACGTCCACATTTATACATATGCACATACGTACCCATGCATATACAAATATACACATGTGTGCGTGTCCCCCTATACACACATATGTATCCATCTACATATACACACATGTATAAATAGAAATATATTCATGCACATACACATAGCTATACATCTACGCCTATTACTTAATCAAATAAACAGATTCGCATATACATATACACATATACACATATACACATATACATATACGCATATACATATACACATTCATTTTTCAAATGAATCAAGTCATAACCTTATCCGTCTCTTGTTTTCATAATTGGTCATAATGTCTTACGTTTAAGATGATTCCCATGC
>NW_026364684.1:0-428 GCF_001194135.2 Octopus bimaculoides | reverse complement strand
ATGTATGTATGTATGTATATAGATTTATATATATGTATGTATGTATGTATGTATGTATGTATGTCTGCCAAATCAGACTGGAGCCTGGTGTTGCCATCCGGTTTCACCAGTCCTCAGTCAAATCGTCCAACCCATGCTAGCATGGAAAGCGGACGTTAAACGATGATGATGATGATGATGATGTATGTATATATATTTATATATATGTATGTATGTATGTATATATATATATATGTATGTATGTATATATATGTATATATATTTATATGTATGTATGTATATATATTTATATGTATGTATGTATGTATATGTATTTATATGTATGTATGTTTGTATATATATTTATATGTATATATGTATGTATATATATTTATATAGGTATGTATGTATGTATATATATTTATATGTATGTATGTATGTACATATAT
>NW_026364683.1:7972-8299 GCF_001194135.2 Octopus bimaculoides | reverse complement strand
ATGATGATGATGATGATGATGGTGGTGGTGGTGGTGATGATGATGATGAAGGCAACGCTATTAATGACGGCAATGTCAATGATGAAGTGATGATGCATTTAATGATAACGGCTCCACAAAGAACATGTGTGTACGAGCGTGCGCGTCACAATATGCATACGTGCGCATCTGTGTGTGTGTGTGTGTGTGTGTGTGTGTGTGTGTGTGTGTGTGTTTCAGTGTACGCGTGTGTCTATGTGTGTTAAACACCCCGCCCACCCACTTTCATCTCGAAACAACGTTTACTTCTGCAGACTGAAAGACATCCGATTCATTCAAACAGCAATT
>NW_026364683.1:5393-5741 GCF_001194135.2 Octopus bimaculoides | reverse complement strand
GTGTGTGTGTGTGTGTGTGTGTGTGTGTGTGTGTGTGTGTGTGTGTGTGTGTGTGCATGTATATATGTATGTATGTATTAATGTGTGTTGAAGTTTGATGATTTATCTACGAAAATCTTTTCAGATGTTTTGCAAACGCAATGGAGGAAAATTTTCGAAAACATTAACAAAAAATGGACCTAACGACTATTAAGCAAATTAGCGAATTATCCTTGGAGACTAATACATATATATGTATGTAGGCATATGTATAAGTATATATATGCATATATGTATATATATATATATATATATATATATATATATATATATATATATATATATATATATATATATATATATATATAT
>NW_026364683.1:3107-4779 GCF_001194135.2 Octopus bimaculoides | reverse complement strand
ATATATATATATATATATATATATATATATATATAAACATACATATGACCATGCGTGTGCATGTCTCTCTCCATATCTCTATATATGTGTGTATATGTGCCTGCGTGAAGGTGTGCCATTGCATTCATATACGTCTGTGTGTATGTGAATATGTGTGTATGTATGTATGTATGTATGTATGTATGTATGTATGTATGTGTGTGTATGTATGTATGTATGTATGTATGTATATGCGTGTATGTAAGTATATATATATTTCATTAAACATACAGATCGACAAAACTGTCTATTAACCGATTTAATATTGAGTCTTTTAATACTTAACAATTTGTTGGAAGGGAGTGGACAGCTAGAAAAAAGAAGTGCTGTGACATAAAGAAAAACTGCAAACAAGCAGAAATGCATACATATTCATATATAAAATATACATGCGGTGGTTATGTTGGTGGTGGTGGGGAGTGCTGGTCGTCGTCGTAGTCGTCGTAGTCGTCGTAGTCTTGGCTATGGCGATGGTGGTGGTGGTGGTGGTGGTTGTAATGATGATGACGACCACGACGGCGATGATGACAATGACGATGATTACAACGACGACGATGATGATGATGATGACGGCGTCGACGATGATGACGATGACGACGATGACGACGATGACAATGATGCTGATGATGATGACGACGACGATGATGATGATGTTGATGATGACATCGACGACGACGATGATGATGCTGATGCTGATGATGACAAAGACGATGACGGTGGTCATCATGGTGATGTGATCATACCCAGAGGAAAACAACGCTCTGGCTCGTCTCAAAAATGCTCAAGGTATACTGTATGACACTGCAGCCTCCCTATGACTCCATCAAGAAAGTGAGGGTCACTGTTACATCACATAAAAAGAGTATAAACAGATTTGTCCTTACAGTTACACATACCTCCACAAGTATAGACCTAATGCGCTCAACGTATATACACAGTCACGCAAGACAATACTCCAGCATGCAGTCCATGCTCCACTATAGGCTCAAGATCCAACGCGGGGAAGCTTCCAAGTGTGGTGTAGTATAAATAATAACACAAATGGGCTGAGGTTCCCTACAGCTGTTTCAAACGTGTTTTTTTTTATTGATGAACAAATCAATTAGATCATGTACAAAAATTGTTTACATAGCATTTTTTTTTTTACACAAATAGTATAGGAAGCATTTTTGACACACATCTCGGTTCCGGTTGAGAGAATCTCTCAACCGGCACCGACATATATGTACTGATGTATATATGAATATTATATGTAAATATGCATGTGTATGTGTGTGTACTTTTTATACTGTTTTATACTCTCTAAACTTTTTTTGTACTTTCTGGTTTTCTCTCCTGTGTGACCCTTCTGTCCGGCATTTGCCTTGATAGATCGCTAGCCACTACACATTCTTTATTTTCTCTCCTTGTTTCTTTCTGTGTTCCTTTCTGTGGAAGAGCGTAGGCTCGAAACGTTAAAGACTTTTTCACTGTGAGTTTATATAGCTGTTGATAAATAAGTAAATGAATAAATAGATATACTTCCCTGTGAACTGTTCTAGTAAGGTCACGTGGATAATTCAAGAAGTTCTTCCGTTATGCCGTACAATAAGCGAATACATCGATAAATAAGAAAAGAAATAAGATGGATATA
>NW_026364682.1:0-420 GCF_001194135.2 Octopus bimaculoides | reverse complement strand
GCCCTAAACTGTGTCTCATTTCAAGCCATTGGTTCATCTGGTATCGTGGATAGGAAAGTGTTGAGTTTTGTTTTGAAGACCTCTATATCAATGTCTTGCAGGTTTCTCAATTGTTTTGGCAGGGCATTAAAGAGCTGAGGTCCTCTGAAACCAAGGCTGTTGCAGTACCTTGTTCTTATGTGAGATGCAGTGGACGGTACCTTTGGTACCATGCAGTGGTGACCTGTGCGGGCATTCTTGTTGTACTTGATGCCAAAGTTTGGCACCAGTCCTTCCAGTATTTTCCATATGTATATTATTACATATCTCTCCGCCCTAGTGCCTTCAGTTGCTCCCTGTAGTTCATCTGTTAGACTGTGGCGGTCTTTTCTGTATAGTGACGCTGAATTGCCTCGAGTTCTGCTGTTCGCTTGACACTGT
>NW_026364681.1:0-211 GCF_001194135.2 Octopus bimaculoides | reverse complement strand
TTTGTATTTCATACCCAAGCTGTTATATTTAATATATTTAATTTGTTTATGTGCATAGTTGCCTCCATATCTGCTCAACTTGACCCTCTTATAGCCATCCTTTACCCTGCAGAAGTGGTTCACTATAAAGACACTGAAATCTAAGTTTGACACTATTAAGTGTCTTCTACACTGAAAATCTTTGAATCTCATCAGTTAACTAAATATATAT
>NW_026364680.1:0-260 GCF_001194135.2 Octopus bimaculoides | reverse complement strand
TGAAAATAAAATCTTTCGCAAAATCAAATCGGAAATTTTCCAGGACATTTAAAACCGAAGAGAGTTAGTTCCCTTGACAAACAAAGTTAGCAATATTCCTCAGCAGTTTTAAATATAATATTCATTTCTTACATAAACAAAATTATTTTAATGTGCTAATTTATGCATTTATTATTTATTTTTTTTATACACTTCATTTTGTTTAAAGTATCCGTTCATATTTTTGGGGATGTATGAATTTATACGAATCAGTTTTCACT
>NW_026364679.1:0-468 GCF_001194135.2 Octopus bimaculoides | reverse complement strand
AGTGATATCTTGTCGCGCAAACTGCAGTCTGGCCCACAGAAAGCTATTTAACTATTTCATACCATTTGGAGTTGCATGTAAACGTCAGAAACACAGTAGTTTTGCCAAACATTCTAACTATGGCCATTACATCCTGGTAGTGATTTGCCATATATCGCGGACTTCCTGTAAATAAACTTGACAATATATATCTACTACCTGTACGATCAGTATCCCCTGCAAGTATAGCATCTTGTAGTGCATTGTATAAATCTGCTCTTAAGTTTGCTTGATTGTTACTAACATATCGTAGACGGATGGATTGTACTTTGATCTACACAGTATTCCTAAAACAAACGCTGACCTAATTGAAATATATTTGTAGATCCTGTCCTTTTCATGTTGCGATAACAGTAAAATTGAACTATTAAAATTTGACAGTTGACATTTTCCTTCATTAATCCAAGGTACTAACCATCTAGGCCACAA
>NW_026364678.1:0-1134 GCF_001194135.2 Octopus bimaculoides | reverse complement strand
ATATATATATATATATATGTGTATATATTTGTGTGTCTGTGTTTGTCCCCACCAACATCGCTTGACAACCAATACTGGTGTGTTTCTGTCCCTGTAACTTAGCGGTTCGGCAACAGAGACCAATAGAATAAGTACTAGGCTTACAAAGAATGTCCTGGGGTCGATTTGTTTGACTAAAGGCAGTGCTCCAGCATGTCCGCAGTCAAATGACTGTGCCTTGCGTATGTGCT
The DNA here is from genome assembly GCF_001194135.2 of Octopus bimaculoides. Lineage (NCBI taxonomy): Eukaryota > Metazoa > Mollusca > Cephalopoda > Octopoda > Octopodidae > Octopus > Octopus bimaculoides. The sequence continues at coordinate 904 of NW_026364678.1, read as the reverse complement.
GTGGTTTGTTGTGGTGCTCTTATTTTTACAGTATATCTGAAACATAAATATAAGATTTCAAATGAAATAGAAAAAAATTTGAATAAGTATCAACAAAATTACAAGCAAAAGAAAATATATAGTTACTTATGGTGGGCCCAGTATATCTATATATGTATATATATCTATATGTATATATATATATATCTATGTATGTATATATATCTATGTATATATCTGTTGTTCTGCCTCACCATGCCATTAACCCACTGGTTTACTGGGTCTCCCACTTCTAGGTTCTGTAAAAAATGAGATATTTAACCCTAACCCTAACACAACATCAGATCATTATTGAGAATAGATTTAAATAAATATCCCATTTTTAAGCTTGTTCTTGTTGCTGCAGAGACGACCCTCTGAATAAAGGTATTTATAATTAGTTCAATAGCATTGCAAGATGATAGAGGTTTCAATCTCCACTTATTACAGTTTTTTTTTTTTTAAACCATTGTTAAACAACAACAAAAAAAAAGGGGAATTTAAATGGGAAATCTTACAGTCTGGTCTGACTTGAATCCACTACCAGATTATGCAGGATGTCCTATCACTGCTTATTTATCTGTGTCTTTACTTACACTGGGTGCCCTGTTAATTTCTGTGGAAAATAAGATAATTAAATCCACTGCAGCATCAAATCAATAATAAAAATAGATTTAAATATCTCATTTTTAATCTGTTTTTCAGGTGTTGGTTTGATGACCTAATAGCTAAAGGTGTTAGTAATTTAACCAATAACTTTGTATGAAGGTAGAGGTTTCAATCTCTATCTAGACTGGTGGTAAAGTTGAGTGCAGATGAGCTGGGTGGGGTGGATATTCTGAAGTGTCCTGTCTGGGGTTCAATCCTTGTCAGGTTGGGGGGAAGA